>NW_027045307.1:0-62154 GCF_963576615.1 Watersipora subatra
CAAAACTGAAAAATGTAAATTTCCAATTTCAACCAAACATGCTAGAAATGCTCCAATTGAGCTAATTAGCTTATTGTGAGAATATTGCAATTGTCTGACAAAACTGAAAAATTTAAATTTCCAATTTCAACCAAACATGCTAGAAATGCTCCAATTGAGCTAATTAGCTTATTGTCAGAATATTGCAATTGTCTGACAAAAGTGAAAAATGTAATTTTCCAATTTCAACCAAACATGCTAGAAATGCTCCAATTGAGCTAATTAGCTTATTGTGAGAATATTACAAACGTCTGACAAAACTGAAAAATGTAATTTTCCAATTTCAACCAAACATGCCAGAAATGCTCCAATTGAGCTCATTAGCTTATTGTGAGAATATTACAAACGTCTGACAAAACTGAAAAATGTAAATTTCCAATTTCAACCAAACATGCTAGAAATGCTCCAATTGAGCTAATTCGTTTATTGTGAGAATATTGCAATTGTCTGACAAAAGTGAAAAATGTAAATTTCCAATTTCAACCAAACATGCTAGAAATGCTCCAATTGAGCTAATTAGCTTATTGTGAGAATATTGCAATTGTCTGACAAAAGTGAAAAATGTAAATTTCCAATTTCAACCAAACATGCTAGAAATGCTCCAATTGAGCTAATTAGCTTATTGTGAGAATATTACAAACGTCTGACAAAACTGAAAAATGTAAATTTCCAATTTCAACCAAACATGCTAGAAATGCTCCAATTGAGCTAATTAGCTTATTGTGAGAATATTACAAACGTCTGACAAAAGTGAAAAATGTAAATTTCCAATTTCAACCAAACATGCTAGAAATGCTCCAATTGAGCTAATTAGCTTATTGTGAGAATATTACAAACGTCTGACAACACTGAAAAATGTAAATTTCCAATTTCAACCAAACATGTTAGAAATGCTCCAATTGAGCTAATTAGCTTATTGTCAGAATATTACAAACGTCTGACAAAATTGAAAAATGTAAATTTCCAATTTCAACCAAACATGCTAGAATTGCTCAAATTGCGCAAATAAGCCTACTGTAAGAATTTTACAAACGTCTGACAAAACTGAAAAATGTAAATTTCCAATTTCAACCAAACATGCTAGAAATGCTCAAATTGCGCAAATAAGCCTACTGTAAGAATTTTACAAACGTCTGACAAAAGTGAAAAAAGTGAAATTCCAATTTCAACCAAACATGCTAGAAATGCTCCAATTGAGCTAATTAGCTTATTGTGAGAATATTGCAATTGTCTGACAAAAGTGAAAAATGTAAATTTCCAATTTCAACCAAACATGCTAGAAATGCTCCAATTGAGCTAATTAGCTTATTGTGAGAATATTACAAACGTCTGACAAAAGTGAAAAATGTAAATTTCCAATTTCAACCAAACATGCTAGAAATGCTCCAATTGAGCTAATTAGCTTATTGTGAGAATATTACAAACGTCTGACAAAAGTGAAAAATGTAAATTTCCAATTTCAACTAAACATGCTAGAAATGCTCCAATTGAGCTAATTAGCTTATTGTGAGAATATTGCAATTGTCTGACAAAAGTGAAAAGTGTAAATTTCCAATTTCAACCAAACATGCTAGAAATGCTCCAATTGAGCTAATTAGCTTAATTTAAGAATATTACAAACGTCTGACAAAACTGAAAAATGTAATTTTCCAATTTCAACCAAACATGCTAGAAATGCTCCAATTGAGCTAATTAGCTTATTGTGAGAATATTACAAACGTCTGACAAAACTGAAAAATGTAATTTTCCAATTTCAACCAAACATGCCAGAAATGCTCCAATTGAGCTAATTAGCTTATTGTGAGAATATTACAAACGTCTGACAAAACTGAAAAATTTAAATTTCCAATTTCAACCAAACATGCTAGAAATGCTCTAATTGAGCTAATTAGTTTATTGTGAGAATATTGCAATTGTCTGACAAAAGTGAAAAATGTAAATTTCCAATTTCAACCAAACATGCTAAATATGCTCCAATTGAGCTAATTAGCTTATTGTGAGAATATTACAAACGTCTGACAAAAGCGAAAAATGTAAATTTCCAATTTCAACCAAACATGCTAGAAATGCTCCAATTGAGCTAATTAGCTTATTGTGAGAATATTACAAACGTCTGACAAAAGTGAAAAATGTAATTTTCCAATTTCAACCAAACATGCTAGAAATGCTCCAATTGAGCTAATTAGCTTATTGTGAGAATATTACAAACAACTGACAAACATGATAAAAATAAATTTCCAATTTCAACCAAACGTGCTAGAAATGCTCTAATTGAGCTAATTAGCTTATTGTGAGAATATTACAAACGTCTGACAAAACTTGAAAATGTAAATTTCCAATTTCAACCAAACATGCTAGAAATGCTCCAATTGAGCTAATTAGCTTATTGTGAGAATATTACAAACGTCTGACAAAAGTGAAAAATGTAAATTTCCAAGTTCAACCAAACATGCTAGAAATGCTCCAATTGAGCTAATTAGCTTATTGGAGAATATTACAAACGTCTGACAAAAGTGAAAAATGTAAATTTCCAATTTCAACCAAACATGCTAGAAATGCTCCAATTGAGCTAATTAGCTTATTGTGAGAATATTACAAACGTCTGACAACACTGAAAAATTTAAATTTCCAATTTCAACCAAACATGCTAGAAATGCTCCAATTGAGCTAATTATCTTATTGTGAGAATATTACAAACGTGTGACAAAACTGAAAAATGTAAATTTCCAATTTCAACCAAACATGCTAGAAATGCTCCAATTGAGCTAATTAGCTTATTGTGAGAATATTGCAATGGTCTGACAAAAGTGAAAAATGTAATTTTCCAATTTCAACCAAACATGCTAGAAATGCTCCAATTGAGCTAATTAGCTTATTGTGAGAATATTACAAACGTCTGACAAAACTGAAAAATGTAATTTTCCAATTTCAACCAAACATGCCAGAAATGCTCCAATTGAGCTAATTAGCTTATTGTGAAAATATTACAAACGTCTGACAAAACTGAAAAATGTAAATTTCCAATTTCAACCAAACATGCTAGAAATGTTCCAATTGAGCTAATTAGTTTATTGTGAGAATATTGCAATTGTCTGACAAAAGTGAAAAATGTAAATTTCCAATTTCAACCAAACATGCTAGAAATGCTCCAATTGAGCTAATTAGCTTATTGTGAGAATATTGCAATTGTCTGACAAAAGTGAAAAATGTAAATTTCCAATTTCCACCAAACATCCTAGAAATGCTCCAATTGAGCTAATTAGCTTATTGTGAGAATATTACAAACGTCTGACAAAAGTGAAAAATGTAAATTTCCAATTTCAACCAAACATGCTAGAAATGCTCCAATTGAGCTAATTAGCTTATTGTGAGAATATTACAAACGTCTGACAAAAGTGAAAAATGTAAATTTCCAATTTCAACCAAACATGCTAGAAATGCTCCAATTGAGCTAATTAGTTTATTGTGAGAATATTGCAATTGTCTGACAAAAGTGAAAAATGTAAAATTCCAATTTCAACCAAACATGCTAGAAATGCTCCAATTGAGCTAATTAGCTTATTGTGAGAATATTACAAACGTCTGACAAAAGCGAAAAATGTAAATTTCCAATTTCAACCAAACATGCTAGAAATGCTCCAATTGAGCTAATTAGCTTATTGTGAGAATATTACAAACGTCTGACAAACATGATAAAAATAAATTTCCAATTTCAACCAAACATGCTAGAAATGCTCTAATTGAGCTAATTAGCTTATTGTGAGAATATTACAAACGTCTGACAAAACTTAAAAATGTAAATTTCCAATTTCAACCAAACATGCTAGAAATGCTCCAATTGAGCTAATTAGCTTATTGTGAGAATATTACAAACGTCTGACAAAAGTGAAAAATGTAATTTTCCAATTTCAACCAAACATGCTAGAAATGCTCCAATTGAGCTAATTAGCTTATTGGAGAATATTACAAACGTCTGACAAAAGTGAAAAATGTAAATTTCCAATTTCAACCAAACATGCTAGAAATGCTCCAATTGAGCTAATTAGCTTATTGTGAGAATATTACAAACGTCTGACAACACTGAAAAATTTAAATTTCCAATTTCAACCAAACATGCTAGAAATGCTCCAATTGAGCTAATTAGCTTATTGTGAGAATATTACAAACGTGGGACAAAACTGAAAAATGTAAATTTCCAATTTCAACCAAACATGCTAGAAATGATTCAATTGAGCTAATTAGCTTATTGTGAGAATATTGCAATTGTCTGACAAAACTGAAAAATTTAAATTTCCAATTTCAACCAAACATGCTAGAAATGCTCCATTTGAGCTAATTAGCTTATTGTCAGAATATTGCAATTGTCTGACAAAAGTGAAAAATGTAATTTTCCAATTTCAACCAAACATGCTAGAAATGCTCCAATTGAGCTAATTAGCTTATTGTGAGAATATTACAAACGTCTGACAAAACTGAAAAATGTAATTTTCCAATTTCAACCAAACATGCCAGAAATGCTCCAATTGAGCTCATTAGCTTATTGTGAGAATATTACAAACGTCTGACAAAACTGAAAAATGTAAATTTCCAATTTTAACCAAACATGCTAGAAATGCTCCAATTGAGCTAATTCGTTTATTGTGAGAATATTGCAATTGTCTGACAAAAGTGAAAAATGTAAATTTCCAATTTCAACCAAACATGCTAGAAATGCTCCAATTGAGCTAATTAGCTTATTGTGAGAATATTGCAATTGTCTGACAAAAGTGAAAAATGTAAATTTCCAATTTCAACCAAACATGCTAGAAATGCTCCAATTGAGCTAATTAGCTTATTGTGAGAATATTACAAACGTCTGACAAAACTGAAAAATGTAAATTTCCAATTTCAACCAAACATGCTAGAAATGCTCCAATTGAGCTAATTAGCTTATTGTGAGAATATTACAACCGTCTGACAAAAGTGAAAAATGTAAATTTCCAATTTCAACCAAACATGCTAGAAATGCTCCAATTGAGCTAATTAGCTTATTGTGAGAATATTACAAACGTCTGACAACACTGAAAAATGTAAATTTCCAATTTCAACCAAACATGTTAGAAATGCTCCAATTGAGCTAATTAGCTTATTGTCAGAATATTACAAACGTCTGACAAAATTGAAAAATGTAAATTTCCAATTTCAACCAAACATGCTAGAATTGCTCAAATTGCGCAAATAAGCCTACTGTAAGAATTTTACAAACGTCTGACAAAACTGAAAAATGTAAATTTCAACCAAACATGCTAGAAATGCTCAAATTGCGCAAATAAGCCTACTGTAAGAATTTTACAAACGTCTGACAAAAGTGAAAAAAGTGAAATTCCAATTTCAACCAAACATGCTAGAAATGCTCCAATTGAGCTAATTAGCTTATTGTGAGAATATTGCAATTGTCTGACAAAAGTGAAAAATGTAAATTTCCAATTTCAACCAAACATGCTAGAAATGCTCCAATTGAGCTAATTAGCTTATTGTGAGAATATTACAAACGTCTGACAAAAGTGAAAAATGTAAATTTCCAATTTCAACCAAACATGCTAGAAATGCTCCAATTGAGCTAATTAGCTTATTGTGAGAATATTACAAACGTGTGACAAAACTGAAAAATGTAAATTTCCAATTTCAACCAAACATGCTAGAAATGCTCCAATTGAGCTAATTAGCTTATTGTGAGAATATTGCAATTGTCTGACAAAAGTGAAAAATGTAATTTTCCAATTTCAACCAAACATGCTAGAAATGCTCCAATTGAGCTAATTAGCTTATTGTGAGAATATTACAAACGTCTGACAAAACTGAAAAATGTAATTTTCCAATTTCAACCAAACATGCCAGAAATGCTCCAATTGAGCTAATTAGCTTATTGTGAGAATATTACAAACGTCTGACAAAACTGAAAAATGTAAATTTCCAATTTCAACCAAACATGCTAGAAATGCTCCAATTGAGCTAATTAGTTTATTGTGAGAATATTGCAATTGTCTGACAAAAGTGAAAAATGTAAATTTCCAATTTCAACCAAACATGCTAGAAATGCTCCAATTGAGCTAATTAGCTTATTGTGAGAATATTGCAATTGTCTGACAAAAGTGAAAAATGTAAATTTCCAATTTCAACCAAACATGCTAGAAATGCTCCAATTGAGCAGCTAATTAGCTTATTGTGAGAATATTACAAACGTCTGACAAAAGTGAAAAATGTAATTTTCCAATTTCAACCAAACATGCTAGAAATGCTCCAATTGAGCCAATTAGCTTATTGTGAGAATATTACAAACGTCTGACAAACATGATAAAAATAAATTTCCAATTTCAACCAAACATGCTAGAAATGCTCTATTTGAGCTAATTAGCTTATTGTGAGAATATTACAAACGTCTGACAAAACTTAAAAATGTAAATTTCCAATTTCAACCAAACATGCTAGAAATGCTCCAATTGAGCTAATTAGCTTATTGTGAGAATATTACAAACGTCTGACAAAAGTGAAAAATGTAAATTTCCAATTTCAACCAAACATGCTAGAAATGCTCCAATTGAGCTAATTAGCTCATTGGAGAATATTACAAACGTCTGACAAAACTGAAAAATGTAAATTTCCAATTTCAACCAAACATGCTAGAAATGCTCCAATTGAGCTAATTAGCTTATTGTGAGAATATTACAAACGTCTGACAACACTGAAAAATGTAAATTTCCAATTTCAACCAAACATGCTAGAAATGCTCCAATTGAGCTAATTAGCTTATTGTGAGAATATTACAAACGTCTGACAAAACTGAAAAATGTAAATTTCCAATTTCAACCAAACATGCTAGAAATGCTCCAATTGAGCTAGTTAGCTTATTGTGAGAATATTGCAATTGTCTGACAAAAGTGAAAAATGTAATTTTCCAATTTCAACCAAACATGCTACAAATGCTCCAATTGAGCTAATTAGCTTATTGTGAGAATATTACAAACGTCTGACAAAACTGAAAAATGTAATTTTCCAATTTCAACCAAACATGCCAGAAATGCTCCAATTGAGCTAATTAGCTTATTGTGAGAATATTACAAACGTCTGACAAAACTGAAAAATGTAAATTTCCAATTTCAACCAAACATGCTAGAAATGCTCCAATTGAGCTAATTAGTTTATTGTGAGAATATTGCAATTGTCTGACAAAAGTGAAAAATGTAAATTTCCAATTTCAACCAAACATGCTAGAAATGCTCCAATTGAGCTAATTAGCTTATTGTGAGAATATTGCAATTGTCTGACAAAAGTGAAAAATGTAAATTTCCAATTTCAACCAAACATGCTAGAAATGCTCCAATTGAGCTAATTAGCTTATTGTGAGAATATTACAAACGTCTGACAAAAGTGAAAAATGTAAATTTCCAATTTCAACCAAACATGCTAGAAATGCTCCAATTGAGCTAATTAGCTTATTGTGAAAATATTACAAACGTCTGACAAAAGTGAAAAATGTAAATTTCCAATTTCAACCAAACATGCTAGAAATGCTCCACTTGAGCTAATTAGCTTATTGTGAGAATATTACAAACGTCTGACAACACTGAAAAATGTAAATTTCCAATTTCAACCAAACATGTTAGAAATGCTCCAATTGAGCTAATTAGCTTATTGTCAGAATATTACAAACGTCTGACAAAATTGAAAAATGTAAATTTCCAATTTCAACCAAACATGCTAGAATTGCTCAATTTGCGCAAATAAGCCTACTGTAAGAATTTTACAAACGTCTGACAACACTGAAAAATGTAAATTTCCAATTTCAACCAAACATGCTAGAAATGCTCCACTTGAGCTAATTAGCTTATTGTGAGAATATTACAAACGTCTGACAACACTGAAAAATGTAAATTTCCAATTTCAACCAAACATGTTAGAAATGCTCCAATTGAGCTAATTAGCTTATTGTGAGAATATTACAAACGTCTGACAAAACTGAAAAATGTAAATTTCCAATTTCAACAAAACATGCTAGAAATGCTCCAATTGAGCTAATTAGTTTATTGTGAGAATATTGCAATTGTCTGACAAAAGTGAAAAATGTAAATTTCCAATTTCAACCAAACATGCTAGAAATGCTCCAATTGAGCTAATTAGCTTATTGTGAGAATATTACAAACGTCTGACAAAAGCGAAAAATGTAAATTTCCAATTTCAACCAAACATGCTAGAAATGCTCCAATTGAGCTAATTAGCTTATTGTGAGAATATTACAAACGTCTGACAAACATGATAAAAATAAATTTCCAATTTCAACCAAACATGCTAGAAATGCTCTAATTGAGCTAATTAGCTTATTGTGAGAATATTACAAACGTCTGACAAAACTTAAAAATGTAAATTTCCAATTTCAACCAAACATGCTAGAAATGCTCCAATTGAGCTAATTAGCTTATTGTGAGAATATTACAAACGTCTGACAAAAGTGAAAAATGTAAATTTCCAATTTCAACCAAACATGCTAGAAATGCTCCAATTGAGCTAATTAGCTTATTGGAGAATATTACAAACGTCTGACAAAAGTGAAAAATGTAAATTTCCAATTTCAACCAAACATGCTAGAAATGCTCCAATTGAGCTAATTAGCTTATTGTGAGAATATTACAAACGTCTGACAACACTGAAAAATTTAAATTTCCAATTTCAACCAAACATGCTAGAAATGCTCCAATTGAGCTAATTAGCTTATTGTGAGAATATTACAAACGTGTGACAAAACTGAAAAATGTAAATTTCCAATTTCAACCAAACATGCTAGAAATGCTCCAATTGAGCTAATTAGCTTATTGTGAGAATATTGCAATTGTCTGACAAAAGTGAAAATTGTAATTTTCCAATTTCAACCAAACATGCTAGAAATGCTCCAATTGAGCTAATTAGCTTATTGTGAGAATATTACAAACGTCTGACAAAACTGAAAAATGTAATTTTCCAATTTCAACCAAACATGCCAGAAATGCTCCAATTGAGCTAATTAGCTTATTGTGAGAATATTACAAACGTCTGACAAAACTGAAAAATGTAAATTTCCAATTTCAACCAAACATGCTAGAAATGCTCCAATTGAGCTAATTAGTTTATTGTGAGAATATTGCAATTGTCTGACAAAAGTGAAAAATGTAAATTTCCAATTTCAACCAAACATGCTAGAAATGCTCCGATTGAGCTAATTAGCTTATTGTGAGAATATTGCAATTGTCTGACAAAAGTGAAAAACGTAAATTTCCAATTTCAACCAAACATGCTAGAAATGCTCCAATTGAGCTAATTAGCTCATTGTGAGAATATTACAAACGTCTGACAAAGTGAAAAATGTAATTTTCCAATTTCAACCAAACATGCTAGAAATGCTCCAATTGAGCTAATTAGCTCATTGTGAGAATATTACAAACGTCTGACAAAACTGAAAAATGTAATTTTCCAATTTCAACCAAACATGCCAGAAATGCTCCAATTGAGC
The DNA here is from genome assembly GCF_963576615.1 of Watersipora subatra. Classification (NCBI taxonomy): domain Eukaryota; kingdom Metazoa; phylum Bryozoa; class Gymnolaemata; order Cheilostomatida; family Watersiporidae; genus Watersipora; species Watersipora subatra. The sequence continues at coordinate 9,560 of NW_027045307.1, forward strand.
TAATTAGATTATTGTGAGAATATTACAAACGTCTGACAAAACTGAAAAATGTAAATTTCCAATTTCAACCAAACATGCTAGAAATGCTCCAATTGAGCTAATTAGTTTATTGTGAGAATATTGCAATTGTCTGACAAAAGTGAAAAATGTAAATTTCCAATTTCAACCAAACATGCTAGAAATGCTCCAATTGAGCTAATTAGCTTATTGTGAGAATATTGCAATTGTCTGACAAAAGTGAAAAATGTAAATTTCCAATTTCAACCAAACATGCTAGAAATGCTCCAATTGAGCTAATTAGCTTATTGTGAGAATATTACAAACGTCTGACAAAAGTGAAAAATGTAAATTTCCAATTTCAACCAAACATGCTAGAAATGCTCCAATTGAGCTAATTAGCTTATTGTGAGAATATTACAAACGTCTGACAAAAGTGAAAAATGTAAATTTCCAATTTCAACCAAACATGCTAGAAATGCTCCAATTGAGCTAATTAGCTTATTGTGAGAATATTACAAACGTCTGACAAAAGTGAAAAATGTAAATTTCCAATTTCAACCAAACATGCTAGAAATGCTCCAATTGAGCTAATTAGCTTATTGTGAGAATATTACAAACGTCTGACAAAAGTGAAAAATGTAAATTTCCAATTTCAACCAAACATGCTAGAAATGCTCCAATTGAGCTAATTAGCTTATTGTCAGAATATTACAAACGTCTGACAAAATTGAAAAATGTAAATTTCCAATTTCAACCAAACATGCTAGAAATGCTCCAATTGAGCTAATTAGCTTATTGTGAGAATATTACAAACGTCTGACAACACTGAAAAATGTAAATTTCCAATTTCAACCAAACATGTTAGAAATGCTCCAATTGAGCTAATTAGCTTATTTTCAGAATATTACAAACGTCTGACAAAATTGAAAAATGTAAATTTCCAATTTCAACCAAACATGCTAGAATTGCTCAATTTGCGCAAATAAGCCTACTGTAAGAATTTTACAAACGTCTGACAAAACTGAAAAATGTAAATTTCCAATTTCAACCAAACATGCTAGAAATGCTCAAATTGCGCAAATAAGCCTACTGTAAGAATTTTACAAACGTCTGACAAAAGTGAAAAATGTGAAATTCCAATTTCAACCAAACATGCTAGAAATGCTCCAATTGAGCTAATTAGCTTATTGTGAGAATATTACAAACGTCTGACAAAACTGAAAAATGTAAATTTTCAATTTCAACCAAACATGCTAGAAATGCTCCAATTGAGCTAATTAGCTTATTGTGAGAAAATTACAAACGTCTGACAAAATTGAAAAATGTAAATTTCCAATTTCAACCAAACATGCTAGAATTGCTCAAATTGCGCAAATAAGCCTACTGTAAGAATTTTACAAACGTCTGACAAAACTGAAAAATGTAAATTTCCAATTTCAACCAAACATGCTAGAAATGCTCAAATTGCGCAAATAAGCCTACTGTAAGAATTTTACAAACGTCTGATAAAAGTGAAAAAAGTGAAATTCCAATTTCAACCAAACATGCTAGAAATGCTCCAATTGAGCTAATTAGCTTATTGTGAGAATATTACAATTGTCTGACAAAACTGAAAAATGTAAATTTTCAATTTCAACCAAACATGCTAGAAATGCTCCAATTGAGCTAATTAGCTTATTGTGAGAATATTACAAACGTCTGACAACACTGAAAAATGTAAATTTCCAATTTCAACCAAACATGCTAGAAATGCTCCAATTGAGCTAATTAGCTTATTGTGAGAATATTACAAACGTCTGACAAACATGATAAATGTAAATTTCCAATTTCAACCAAACATGCTAGAAATGCTCTAATTGAGCTAATTAGCTTATTGTGAGAATATTACAAACATCTGACAAAACTGAAAAATGTAAATTTCCAATTTCAACCAAACATGCTAGAAATGCTCCAATTGAGCTAATTAGCTTATTGTGAGAATATTACAAACGTCTGACAACACTGAAAAATTCAAATTTCCAATTTCAACCAAACATGCTAGAAATGCTCCAATTGAGCTAATTAGCTTATTGTGAGAATATTGCAATCGTCTGACAAAAGTGAAAAATGTAAATTTCCAATTTCAACCAAACATGCTAGAAATGCTCCAATTGAGCTAATTAGCTTATTGTGAGAATATTACAAACGTCTGACAAAAGTGAAAAATGTAAATTTCCAATTTCAACCAAACATGCTAGAAATGCTCCAATTGAGCTAATTAGCTTATTGTGAGAATATTACAAACCTCTGACAAACATGATAAATATAAATTTCCAATTTCAACCAAACATGCTAGAAATGCTCTAATTGAGCTAATTAGCTTATTGTGAGAATATTCCAAACGTCTGACAAAACTGAAAAATGTAAATTTCCTATTTCAACCAAACATGCTAGAAATGCTCAAATTGCGCAAATAAGCCTACTGTAGGAATTTTACAAACGTCTGACAAAACTGAAAAATGTAAATTTCCAATTTCAACCAAACATGCTAGAAATGCTCCATTTGAGCTAATTAGCTTATTGTGAGAATATTACAAACGTCTGACAAAACTGAAAAATGTAAATTTCCAATTTCAACCAAACATGCTAGAAATGCTCCAATTGAGCTAATTAGCTTATTGTGAAAATATTGCAATTGTCTGACAAAAGTGAAAATGTAAATTTCCAATTTCAACCAAACATGCTAGAAATGCTCCAATTGAGCTAATTAGCTTAATTTGAGAATATTACAAACGTCTGACAAAACTGAAAAATGTAATTTTCCAATTTCAACCAAACATGCTAGAAATGCTCCAATTGAGCTAATTAGCTTATTGTGGGAATATTACAAACGTCTGACAAAACTGAAAAATGTAATTTTCCAATTTCAACCAAACATGCCAGAAATGCTCCAATTGAGCTAATTAGCTTATTGTGAGAATATTACAAACGTCTGACAAAACTGAAAAATGTAAATTTCCAATTTCAACCAAACATGCTAGAAATGCTCCAATTGAGCTAATTAGTTTATTGTGAGAATATTGCAATTGTCTGACAAAAGTGAAAAATGTAAAATTCCAATTTCAACCAAACATGCTAGAAATGCTCCAATTGAGCTAATTAGCTTATTGTGAGAATATTACAAACGTCTGACAAAAGCGAAAAATGTAAATTTCCAATTTCAACCAAACATGCTAGAAATGCTCCAATTGAGCTAATTAGCTTATTGTGAGAATATTACAAACGTCTGACAAACATGATAAAAATAAATTTCCAATTTCAACCAAACATGCTAGAAATGCTGCAATTGAGCTAATTAGCTTATTGTGAGAATATTACAAACGTCTGACAAAACTTAAAAATGTAAATTTCTAATTTCAACCAAACATGCTAGAAATGCTCCAATTGAGCTAATTAGCTTATTGTGAGAATATTACAAACGTCTGACAAAAGTGAAAAATGTAAATTTCCAATTTCAACCAAACATGCTAGAAATGCTCCAATTGAGCTAATTAGCTTATTGTGAGAATATTACAAACGTCTGACAACACTGAAAAATTTAAAATTCCAATTTCAACCAAACAAGCTAGAAATGCTCCAATTGAGCTAATTAGCTTATTGTGAGAATATTACAAACGTGTGACAAAACTTAAAAATGTAAATTTCCAATTTCAACCAAACATGCTAGAAATGCTCCCATTGAGCTAATTAGCTTATTGTGAGAATATTGCAATTGTCTGACAAAAGTGAAAAATGTAATTTTCCAATTTCAACCAAACATGCTAGAAATGCTCCAATTGAGCTAATTAGCTTATTGTGAGAATATTACAAACGTCTGACAAAACTGAAAAATGTAATTTTCCAATTTCAACCAAACATGCCAGAAATGCTCCAATTGAGCTAATTAGCTTATTGTGAGAATATTACAAACTTCTGACAAAACTGAAAAATGTAAATTTCCAATTTCAACCAAACATGCTAGAAATGCTCCAATTGAGCTAATTAGTTTATTGTGAGAATATTGCAATTGTCTGACAAAAGTGAAAAATGTAAATTTCCAATTTCAACCAAACATGCTAGAAATGCTCCAATTGAGCTAATTAGCTTATTGTGAGAATATTGCAATTGTCTGACAAAAGTGAAAAATGTAAATTTCCAATTTCAACCAAACATGCTAGAAATGCTCCAATTGAGCTAATTAGCTTATTGTGAGAATATTACAAACGTCTGACAAAAGTGAAAAATGTAAATTTCCAATTTCAACCAAACATGCTAGAAATGCTCCAATTGAGCTAATTAGCTTATTGTGAGAATATTACAAACGTCTGACAAAAGTGAAAAATGTAAATTTCCAATTTCAACCAAACATGTTAGAAATGCTCCAATTGAGCTAATTAGCTTATTGTCAGAATATTACAAACGTCTGACAAAATTGAAAAATGTAAATTTCCAATTTCAACCAAACATGCTAGAATTGCTCAAATTGCGCAAATAAGCCTACTGTAAGAATTTTACAAACGTCTGACAAAACTGAAAAATGTAAATTTCCAATTTTAACCAAACATGCTAGAAATGCTCAAATTGCGCAAATAAGCCTACTGTAAGAATTTTACAAACGTCTGACAAAAGTGAAAAAAGTGAAATTCCAATTTCAACCAAACATGCTAGAAATGCTCCAATTGAGCTAATTAGCTTATTGTGAGAATATTGCAATTGTCTGACAAAAGTGAAAAATGTAAATTTCCAATTTCAACCAAACATGCTAGAAATGCTCCAATTGTGCTAATTAGTTTATTGTGAGAATATTGCAATTGTCTGACAAAAGTGAAAAATAAAAAATTCCAATTTCAACCAAACATGCTAGAAATGCTCCAATTGAGCTAATTAGCTTATTGTGAGAATATTACAAACGTCTGACAAAAGCGAAAAATGTAAATTTCCAATTTCAACCAAACATGCTAGAAATGCTCCAATTGAGCTAATTAGCTTATTGTGAGAATATTACAAACGTCTGACAAACATGATAAAAATAAATTTCCAATTTCAACCAAACATGCTAGAAATGCTCTAATTGAGCTAATTAGCTTATTGTGAGAATATTACAAACGTCTGACAAAACTTAAAAATGTAAATTTCCAATTTCAACCAAACATGCTAGAAATGCTCCAATTGAGCTAATTAGCTTATTGTGAGAATATTACAAACGTCTGACAAAAGTGAAAAATGTAAATTTCCAATTTCAACCAAACATGCTAGAAATGCTCCAATTGAGCTAATTAGCTTATTGGAGAATATTACAAACGTCTGAAAAAAGTGAAAAATGTAAATTTCCAATTTCAACCAAACATGCTAGAAATGCTCCAATTGAGCTAATTAGCTTATTGTGAGAATATTACAAACGTCTGACAACACTGAAAAATGTAAATTTCCAATTTCAACCAAACATGCTAGAAATGCTCCAATTGAGCTAATTAGCTTATTGTGAGAATATTACAAACGTGTGACAGAACTTAAAAATGTAAATTTCCAATTTCAACCAAACATGCTAGAAATGCTCCAATTGAGCTAATTAGCTTATTGTGAGAATATTGCAATTGTCTGACAAAAGTGAAAAGTGTAATTTTCCAATTTCAACCAAACATGCTAGAAATGCTCCAATTGAGCTAATTAGCTTATTGTGAGAATATTACAAACGTCTGACAAAACTGAAAAATGTAATTTTCAAATTTCAACCAAACATGCCAGAAATGCTCCAATTGAGCTAATTAGCTTATTGTGAGAATATTACAAACTTTTGACAAAACTGAAAAATGTAAATTTCCAATTTCAACCAAACATGCTAGAAATGCTCCAATTGAGCTAATTAGCTTATTGTGAGAATATTGCAATTGTCTGACAAAAGTGAAAAATGTAAATTTCCAATTTCAACCAAACATGCTAGAAATGCTCCAATTGAGCTAATTAGCTTATTGTGAGAATATTACAAACGTCTGACAAAAGTGAAAAATGTAAATTTCCAATTTCAACCAAACATGCTAGAAATGCTCCAATTGAGCTAATTAGCTTATTGTGAGAATATTACAAACGTCTGACAAAAGTGAAAAATGTAAATTTCCAATTTCAACCAAACATGTTAGAAATGCTCCAATTGAGCTAATTAGCTTATTGTCAGAATATTACAAACGTCTGACAAAATTGAAAAATGTAAATTTCCAATTTCAACCAAACATGCTAGAATTGCTCAAATTGCGCAAATAAGCCTACTGTAAGAATTTTACAAACGTCTGACAAAACTGAAAAATGTAAATTTCCAATTTTAACCAAACATGCTAGAAATGCTCAAATTGCGCAAATAAGCCTACTGTAAGAATTTTACAAACGTCTGACAAAAGTGAAAAAAGTGAAATTCCAATTTCAACCAAACATGCTAGAAATGCTCCAATTGAGCTAATTAGCTTATTGTGAGAATATTGCAATTGTCTGACAAAACTGAAAAATGTAAATTTCCAATTTCAACCAAACATGCTAGAAATGCTCCAATTGAGCTAATTAGCTTATTGTGAGAATATTACAAACGTCTGACAAAAGTGAAAAATGTAAATTTCCAATTTCAACCAAACATGCTAGAAATGCTCCAATTGAGCTAATTAGCTTATTGTGAGAATATTACAAACGTCTGACAAAACTGAAAAATGTAAATTTCCAATTTCAACCAAACATGCTAGAAATGCTCCAATTGAGCTAATTAGCTTATTGTGAGAATATTGCAATTGTCTGACAAAAGTGAAAAATGTAAATTTCCAATTTCAACCAAACATGCTAGAAATGCTCCAATTGAGCTAATTAGCTTATTGTGAGAATATTACAAACGTCTGACAAAACTGAAAAATGTAAATTTCCAATTTCAACCAAACATGCTAGAAATGCTCCAATTGAGCTAATTAGTTTATTGTGAGAATATTGCAATTGTCTGACAAAAGTGAAAAATGTAAAATTCCAATTTCAACCAAACATGCTAGAAATGCTCCAATTGAGCTAATTAGCTTATTGTGAGAATATTACAAACGTCTGACAAAAGCGAAAAATGTAAATTTCCAATTTCAACCAAACATGCTAGAAATGCTCCAATTGAGCTAATTAGCTTATTGTGAGAATATTACAAACGTCTGACAAACATGATAAAAATAAATTTCCAATTTCAACCAAACATGCTAGAAATGCTCTAATTGAGCTAATTAGCTTATTGTGAGAATATTACAAACGTCTGACAAAACTTAAAAATGTAAATTTCCAATTTCAACTAAACATGCTAGAAATGCTCCAATTGAGCTAATTAGCTTATTGTGAGAATATTACAAACGTCTGACAACACTGAAAAATTTAAATTTCCAATTTCAACCAAACATGCTAGAAATGCTCCAATTGAGCTAATTAGCTTATTGTGAGAATATTACAAACGTCTGACAAAAGTGAAAAGTGTAAATTTCCAATTTCAACCAAACATGCTAGAAATGCTCCAATTGAGCTAATTAGCTTATTGGAGAATATTACAAACGTCTGACAAAAGTGAAAAATGTAAATTTCCAATTTCAACCAAACATGCTAGAAATGCTCCAATTGAGCTAATTAGCTTATTGTGAGAATATTACAAACGTCTGACAACACTGAAAAATTTAAATTTCCAATTTCAACCAAACATGCTAGAAATGCTCCAATTGAGCTAATTAGCTTATTGTGAGAATATTACAAACGTGTGACAAAAGTGAAAAATGTAAATTTCCAATTTCAACCAAACATGCTAGAAATGCTCCAATTGAGCTAATTAGCTTATTGTGAGAATATTGCAATTGTCTGACAAGAGTGAAAAATGTAATTTTCCAATTTCAACCAAACATGCTAGAAATGCTCCAATTGAGCTAACTAGCTTATTGTGAGAATATTACAAACGTCTGACAAAACTGAAAAATGTAATTTTCCAATTTCAACCAAACATGCCAGAAATGCTCCAATTGAGCTAATTAGCTTATTGTGAGAATATTACAAACGTCTGACAAAACTGAAAAATGTAAATTTTCAATTTCAACCAAACAAGCTAGAAATGCTCCAATTGAGCTAATTAGTTTATTGTGAGAATATTGCAATTGTCTGACAAAAGTGAAAAATGTAAATTTCCAATTTCAACCAAACATGCTAGAAATGCTCCAATTGAGCTAATTAGCTTATTGTGAGAATATTGCAATTGTCTGACAAAAGTGAAAAATGTAAATTTCCAATTTCAACCAAACATGCTAGAAATGCTCCAATTGAGCTAATTAGCTTATTGTGAGAATATTACAAACGTCTGACAAAAGTGAAAAATGTAAATTTCCAATTTCAACCAAACATGCTAGAAATGCTCCAATTGAGCTAATTAGCTTATTGTGAGAATATTACAAACGTCTGACAAAAGTGAAAAATGTAAATTTCCAATTTCAACCAAACATGCTAGAAATGCTCCAATTGAGCTAATTAGCTTATTGTGAGAATATTACAAACGTCTGACAACACTGAAAAATGTAAATTTCCAATTTCAACCAAACATGTTAGAAATGCTCCAATTGAGCTAATTAGCTTATTGTCAGAATATGACAAACGTCTGACAAAATTGAAAATAGTAAATTTCCAATTTCAACCAAACATGCTAGAATTGCTCAGTTTGTCAGACGTTTGTAATATTCTCACAATAAGCTAATTAGCTCAATTGGAGCATTTCTAGCATGTTTGGTTGAAATTGGAAATTTACATTTTTCAGTGTTGTCAGACGTTTGTAATATTCTCACAATAAGCTAATTAGCTCAATTGGAGCATTTCTAGCATGTTTGGTTGAAATTGGAAATTTACATTTTTCAGTTTTGTCAGACGTTTGTAATATTCTCACAATAAGCTAATTAGCTCAATTTGAGCATTTCTAACATGTTTGGTTGAAATTGGAAATTTACATTTTTCAGTGTTGCCAGGCGTTTGTAATATTCTCACAATAAGCTAATTAGCTCAATTGGAGCATTTCTAGCATGTTTGGTTGAAATTGGAAATTTACATTTTTCACTTTTGTCAGACGTTTGTAATATTCTCACAATAAGCTAATTAGCTCAATTGGAGCATTTCTAGCATGTTTGGTTGAAATTGGAAATTTACATTTTTCACTTTGTCAGACGTTTGTAATATTCTCACAATAAGCTAATTAGCTCAATTGGAGCATTTCTAGCATGTTTGGTTGAAATTGGAAATTTACATTTTTCACTTTGTCAGACAATTGCAATATTCTCACAATAAGCTAATTAGCTCAATTGGAGCATTTCTAGCATGTTTGGTTGAAATTGGAAATTTACATTTTTCACTTTTGTCAGACAATTGCAATATTCTCACAATAAACTAATTAGCTCAATTGGAGCATTTCTAGCATGTTTGGTTGAAATTGGAAATTTACATTTTTCAGTTTTGTCAGACGTTTGTAATATTCTCACAATAAGCTAATTAGCTCAATTGGAGCATTTCTGGCATGTTTGGTTGAAATTGGAAAATTACATTTTTCAGTTTTGTCAGACGTTTGTAATATTCTCACAATAAGCTAATTAGCTCAATTGGAGCATTTCTAGCATGTTTGGTTAAAATTGGAAATTTACATTTTTCACTTTTGTCAGACAATTGCAATATTCTCACAATAAGCTAATTAGCTCAATTGGAGCATTTCTAGCATGTTTGGTTGAAATTGGAAATTTACATTTTTCACTTTTGTCAGACGTTTGTAATATTCTCACAATAAGCTAATTAGCTCAATTGGAGCATTTCTAGCATGTTTGGTTGAAATTGGAAATTTAAATTTTTTAGTGTTGTCAGACGTTTGTAATATTCTCACAATAAGCTAATTAGCTCAATTGGAGCATTTCTAGCATGTTTGGTTGAAATTGGAAATTTACATTTTTCACTTTTGTCAGACGTTTGTAATATTCTCCAATAAGCTAATTAGCTCAATTGGAGCATTTCTAGCATGTTTGGTTGAAATTGGAAATTTACATTTTTCACTTTTGTCAGACGTTTGTAATATTCTCACAATAAGCTAATTAGCTCAATTGGAGCATTTCTAGCATGTTTGGTTGAAATTGGAAATTTACATTTTTCACTTTTGTCAGACAATTGCAATATTCTCACAATAAGCTAATTAGCTCAATTGGAGCATTTCTAGCATGTTTGGTTAAAATTGGAAATTTACATTTTTCAGTGTTGCCAGGCGTTTGTAATATTCTCACAATAAGCTAATTAGCTCAATTGGAGCATTTCTAGCATGTTTGGTTGAAATTGGAAATTTACATTTTTCACTTTTGTCAGACGTTTGTAATATTCTCACAATAAGCTAATTAGCTCAATTGGAGCATTTCTAGCATGTTTGGTTGAAATTGGAAATTTACATTTTTCACTTTGTCAGACGTTTGTAATATTCTCACAATAAGCTAATTAGCTCAATTGGAGCATTTCTAGCATGTTTGGTTGAAATTGGAAATTTACATTTTTCACTTTGTCAGACAATTGCAATATTCTCACAATAAGCTAATTAGCTCAATTGGAGCATTTCTAGCATGTTTGGTTGAAATTGGAAATTTACATTTTTCACTTTTGTCAGACAATTGCAATATTCTCACAATAAACTAATTAGCTCAATTGGAGCATTTCTAGCATGTTTGGTTGAAATTGGAAATTTACATTTTTCACTTTTGTCAGACGTTTGTAATATTCTCACAATAAGCTAATTAGCTCAATTGGAGCATTTCTGGCATGTTTGGTTGAAATTGGAAAATTACATTTTTCAGTTTTGTCAGACGTTTGTAATATTCTCACAATAAGCTAATTAGCTCAATTGGAGCATTTCTAGCATGTTTGGTTAAAATTGGAAATTTACATTTTTCACTTTTGTCAGACAATTGCAATATTCTCACAATAAGCTAATTAGCTCAATTGGAGCATTTCTAGCATGTTTGGTTGAAATTGGAAATTTACATTTTTCACTTTTGTCAGACGTTTGTAATATTCTCACAATAAGCTAATTAGCTCAATTGGAGCATTTCTAGCATGTTTGGTTGAAATTGGAAATTTAAATTTTTTAGTGTTGTCAGACGTTTGTAATATTCTCACAATAAGCTAATTAGCTCAATTGGAGCATTTCTAGCATGTTTGGTTGAAATTGGAAATTTACATTTTTCACTTTTGTCAGACGTTTGTAATATTCTCCAATAAGCTAATTAGCTCAATTGGAGCATTTCTAGCATGTTTGGTTGAAATTGGAAATTTACATTTTTCACTTTTGTCAGACGTTTGTAATATTCTCACAATAAGCTAATTAGCTCAATTGGAGCATTTCTAGCATGTTTGGTTGAAATTGGAAATTTACATTTTTCACTTTTGTCAGACAATTGCAATATTCTCACAATAAGCTAATTAGCTCAATTGGAGCATTTCTAGCATGTTTGGTTAAAATTGGAAATTTACATTTTTCACTTTTGTCAGACAATTGCAATATTCTCACAATAAACTAATTAGCTCAATTGGAGCATTTCTAGCATGTTTGGTTGAAATTGGAAATTTACATTTTTCACTTTTGTCACACGTTTGTAATATTCTCACAATAAGCTAATTAGCTCAATTGGAGCATTTCTGGCATGTTTGGTTGAAATTGGAAAATTACATTTTTCAGTTTTGTCAGACGTTTGTAATATTCTCACAATAAGCTAATTAGCTCAATTGGAGCATTTCTAGCATGTTTGGTTGAAATTGGGAAATTACATTTTTCAGTGTTGTCAGACGTTTGTAATATTCTCAAAATAAGCTAATTAGCTCAATTGGAGCATTTCTAGCATGTTTGGTTGAAATTGGAAATTTACATTTTTCACTTTTGTCAGACAATTGCAATATTCTCACAATAAGCTAATTAGCTCAATTGGAGCATTTCTAGCATGTTTCGTTGAAATTGGAAATTTACATTTTTCAGTTTTGTCAGACGTTTGTAATATTCTCACAATAAGCTAATTAGCTCAATTGGAGCATTTCTAGCATGTTTGGTTGAAATTGGAAATTTACATTTTTCAGTTTTGTCAGACGTTTGTAAAATTCCTACAGTAGGCTTATTTGCGCAATTTGAGCATTTCTAGCATGTTTGGTTGAAATTGGAAATTTACATTTTTCAGTTTTGTCAGACGTTTGTAATATTCTCACAATAAGCTAATTAGCTCAATTAGAGCATTTCTAGCATGTTTGGTTGAAATTGGAAATTTATATTTATCATGTTTGTCAGACGTTTGTAATATTCTCACAATAAGCTAATTAGCTCAATTGGAGCATTTCTAGCATGTTTGGTTGAAATTGGAAATTTACATTTTTCACTTTTGTCAGACGTTTGTAATATTCTCACAATAAGCTAATTAGCTCAATTGGAGCATTTCTAGCATGTTTGGTTGAAATTGGAAATTTACATTTTTCACTTTTGTCAGACAATTGCAATATTCTCACAATAAGCTAATTAGCTCAATTGGAGCATTTCTAGCATGTTTGGTTGAAATTGGAAATTTGAATTTTTCAGTGTTGTCAGACGTTTGTAATATTCTCACAATAAGCTAATTAGCTCAATTGGAGCATTTCTAGCATGTTTGGTTGAAATTGGAAATTTACATTTATCATGTTTGTCAGACGTTTGTAATATTCTCACAATAAGCTAATTAGCTCAATTGGAGCATTTCTAGCATGTTTGGTTGAAATTGAAAATTTACATTTTTCAGTTTTGTCCGACAATTGTAATATTCTCACAATAAGCTAATTAGCTCAATTGGAGCATTTCTAGCATGTTTGGTTGAAATTGGAATTTCACTTTTTTCACTTTTGTGAGACGTTTGTAAAATTCTCACAGTAGGCTTATTTGCGCAATTTGAGCATTTCTAGCATGTTTGGTTGAAATTGGAAATTTACATTTTTCAGTTTTGTCAGACGTTTGTAAAATTCTTACAGTAGGCTTATTTGCGCAATTTGAGCAATTCTAGCATGTTTGGTTGAAATTGGAAATTTGAATTTTTCACTTTTGTCAGACAATTGCAATATTCTCACAATAAACTAATTAGCTCAATTGGAGCATTTCTAGCATGTTTGGTTGAAATTGGAAATTTACATTTTTCAGTTTTGTCAGACGTTTGTAATATTCTCACAATAAGCTAATTAGCTCAATTGGAGCATTTCTAGCATGTTTGGTTGAAATTGGAAAATTACATTTTTCAGTTTTGTCAGACATTTTTAATATTCTCTCAATAAGCTAATTAGCTCAATTGGGACATTTCTAGCATGTTTGGTTGAAATTGGAAATTTACATTTTTCACTTTTGTCAGACAATTGCAATATTCTCACAATAAGCCAATTAGCTCAATTGGAGCATTTCTAGCATGTTTGGTTGAAATTGGAAATTTACATTTTTCAGTTTTGTCAGACGTTTGTAATATTCTCACAATGAGCTAATTAGCTCAATTGGAGCATTTCTAGCATGTTTGGTTGAAATTGGAAATTTACATTTTTCACTTTTGTCAGACAATTGCAATATTCTCACAATAAGCTAATTAGCTCAATTGGAGCATTTCTAGCATGTTTGGTTGAAATTGGAAATTTACATTTTTCACTTTTGTCAGACAATTGCAATATTCTCACAATAAACTAATTAGCTCAATTGGAGCATTTCTAGCATGTTTGGTTGAAATTGGAAATTTACATTTTTCAATTTTGTCAGACGTTTGTAATATTCTCACAATAAGCTAATTAGCTCAATTGGAGCATTTCTAACATGTTTGGTTGAAATTGGAAATTTACATTTTTCACTTTTGTCAGACGTTTGTAATATTCTCACAATAAGCTAATTAGCTCAATTGGAGCATTTCTAGCATGTTTGGTTGAAATTGGAAATTTACATTTTTCACTTTTGTCAGACGTTTGTAATATTCTCACAATAAGCTAATTAGCTCAATTGGAGCATTTCTGGCATGTTTGGTTGAAATTGGAAAATTACATTTTTCAGTTTTGTCAGACGTTTGTAATATTCTCACAATAAGCTAATTAGCTCAATTGGAGCATTTCTAGCATGTTTGCTTGAAATTGGAAATTTACATTTTTCACTTTTGTCAGACGTTTGTAATATTCTCACAATAAGCTAATTAGCTCAATTGGAGCATTTCTAGCATGTTTGGTTGAAATTGGAAATTTACATTTTTCACTTTTGTCAGACGTTTGTAATATTCTCACAATAAGCTAATTAGCTCAATTGGAGCATTTCTAGCATGTTTGGTTGAAATTGGAAATTTACATTTTTCAGTTTTGTCAGACGTTTGTAATATTCTCACAATAAGCTAATTAGCTCAATTGGAGCATTTCTGGCATGTTTGGTTGAAATTGGAAAATTACATTTTTCAGTTTTGTCAGACGTTTGTAATATTCTCACAATAAGCTAATTAGCTCAATTGGAACATTTCTAGCATGTTTGCTTGAAATTGGAAATTTACATTTTTCACTTTTGTCAGACGTTTGTAATATTCTCACAATAAGCTAATTAGCTCAATTGGAGCATTTCTAGCATGTTTGGTTGAAATTGGAAATTTACATTTTTCACTTTTGTCAGACGTTTGTAATATTCTCACAATAAGCTAATTAGCTCAATTTGAGCATTTCTAGCATGTTTATTTGAAATTGGAAATTTACATTTTTCACTTTTGTCAGACGTTTGTAATATTCTCACAATAAGCTAATTAGCTCAATTGGAGCATTTCTAGCATGTTTGGTTGAAATTGGAAATTTACATTTTTCACTTTCGTCAGACATTTGCAATATTCTCACAATAAGCTAATTAGCTCAATTGGAGCATTTCTAGCATGTATGGTTGAAATTGGAAATTTACATTTTTCACTTTTGTCAGACAATTGCAATATTCTCACAAACTAATTAGCTCAATTGGAGCATTTCTAGCATGTTTGGTTGAAATTGGAAATTTACATTTTTCAGTTTTGTCAGACGTTTGTAATATTCTCACAATAAGCTAATTAGCTCAATTGGAGCATTTCTGGCATGTTTGGTTGAAATTGGAAAATTACATTTTTCAGTTTTGTCACACGTTTGTAATATTCTCACAATAAGCTAATTAGCTCAATTGGAGCATTTCTAGCATGTTTGGTTGAAATTGGAAATTTACATTTTTCACTTTTGTCAGACAATTGCAATATTCTCACAATAAGCTAATTAGCTCAATTGGAGCATTTCTAGCATGTTTGGTTGAAATTGGAAATTTACATTTTTTAGTTTTGTCACACGTTTGTAATATTCTCACAATAAGCTAATTAGCTCAATTGGAGCATTTCTAGCATGTTTGGTTGAAATTGGAAATTTAAATTTTTTAGTGCTGTCAGACGTTTGTAATATTCTCACAATAAGCTAATTAGCTCAATTGAAGCATTTCTAGCATGTTTGGTTGAAATTGGAAATTTACATTTTTCACTTTTGTCAGACGTTTGTAATATTCTCCAATAAGCTAATTAGCTCAATTGGAGCATTTCTAGCATGTTTGGTTGAAATTTGAAAGTTACATTTTTCACTTTTGTCAGACGTTTGTAATATTCTCACAATAAGCTAATTAGCTCAATTGGAGCATTTCTAGCATGTTTAGTTGAAATTGGAAATTTACATTTTTCACTTTTGTCAAACAATTGCAATATTCTCACAATAAGCTAATTAGCTCAATTAGAGCATTTCTAGCATGTTTGGTTGAAATTGGAAATTTACATTTTTCACTTTTGTCAGACAATTGCAATATTCTCACAATAAACTAATTAGCTCAATTGCAGCATTTCTAGCATGTTTGGTTGAAATTGGAAATTTACATTTTTCACTTTTGTCAGACAATTGCAATATTCTCACAATAAGCTAATTAGCTCAATTGGAGCATTTCTAGCATGTTTGGTTGAAATTGGAAATTTACATTTTTCACTTTTGTCAGACAATTGCAATATTCTCACAATAAACTAATTAGCTCAATTGGAGCATTTCTAGCATGTTTGGTTGAAATTGGAAATTTACATTTTTCAGTTTTGTCAGACGTTTGTAATATTCTCACAATAAGCTAATTAGCTCAATTGGAGCATTTCTAGCATGTTTGGTTGAAATTGGAAAATTACATTTTTCAGTTTTGTCAGACATTTTTAATATTCTCACAATAAGCTAATTAGCTCAATTGGGACATTTCTAGCATGTTTGGTTGAAATTGGAAATTTACATTTTTCACTTTTGTCAGACAATTGCAATATTCTCACAATAAGCCAATTAGCTCAATTGGAGCATTTCTAGCATGTTTGGTTGAAATTGGAAATTTACATTTTTCAGTTTTGTCAGACGTTTGTAATATTCTCACAATGAGCTAATTAGCTCAATTGGAGCATTTCTAGCATGTTTGGTTGAAATTGGAAATTTACCTTTTTCACTTTTGTCAGACAATTGCAATATTCTCACAATAAGCTAATTAGCTCAATTGGAGCATTTCTAGCATGTTTGGTTGAAATTGGAAATTTACATTTTTAGGTTTTGTCAGACGTTTGTAATATTCTCACAATAAGCTAATTAGCTCAATTGGAGCATTTCTAGCATGTTTGGTTGAAATTGGAAATTTACATTTTTCAGTTTTGTCAGACGTTTGTAAAATTCCTACAGTAGGCTTATTTGCGCAATTTGAGTATTTCTAGCATGTTTGGTTGAAATTGGAAATTTACATTTTTCAGTTTTGTCAGACGTTTGTAATATTCTCACAATAAGCTAATTAGCTCAATTAGAGCATTTCTATCATGTTTGGTTGAAATTGGAAATTTATATTTATCATGTTTGTCAGACGTTTGTAATATTCTCACAATAAGCTAATTAGCTCAATTGGAGCATTTCTAGCATGTTTGGTTGAAATTGGAAATTTACATTTTTCACTTTTGTCAGACGTTTGTAATATTCTCACAATAAGCTAATTAGCTCAATTGGAGCATTTCTAGCATGTTTGGTTGAAATTGGAAATTTACATTTTTCACTTTTGTCAGACAATTGCAATATTCTCACAATAAGCTAATTAGCTCAATTGGAGCATTTCTAGCATGTTTGGTTGAAATTGGAAATTTGAATTTTTCAGTGTTGTCAGACGTTTGTAATATTCTCACAATAAGCTAATTAGCTCAATTGGAGCATTTCTAGCATGTTTGGTTGAAATTGGAAATTTACATTTTTCAGTTTTGTCAGACGTTTGTAATATTCTCACAATAAGCTAATTAGCTCAATTAGAGCATTTCTAGCATGTTTGGTTGAAATTGGAAATTTACATTTATCATGTTTGTCAGACGTTTGTAATATTCTCACAATAAGCTAATTAGCTCAATTGGAGCATTTCTAGCATGTTTGGTTGAAATTGGAAATTTACATTTTTCAGTTTTGTCAGACAATTGTAATATTCTCACAATAAGCTAATTAGCTCAATTGGAGCATTTCTAGCATGTTTGGTTGAAATTGGAATTTCACTTTTTTCACTTTTGTCAGACGTTTGTAAAATTCTTACAGTAGGCTTATTTGCGCAATTTGAGCAATTCTAGCATGTTTGGTTGAAATTGGAAATTTACATTTTTCAATTTTGTCAGACGCTTGTAATTTTCTCACAATAAGCTAATTAGCTCAATTGGAGCATTTCTAGCATGTTTGGTTGAAATTGGAATTTCACATTTTTCACTTTTGTCAGACGTTTGTAAAATTCTTACAGTAGGCTTATTTGCGCAATTTGAGCAATTCTAGCATGTTTGGTTGAAATTGGAAATTTACATTTTTCAATTTTGTCAGACGTTTGTAATATTCTGACAATAAGCTAATTAGCTCAATTGGAGCATTTCTAACATGTTTGGTTGAAATTGGAAATTTACATTTTTCACTTTTGTCAGACGTTTGTAATATTCTCACAATAAGCTAATTAGCTCAATTGGAGCATTTCTAGCATGTTTGGTTGAAATTGGAAATTTACATTTTTCACTTTTGTCAGACGTTTGTAATATTCTCACAATAAGCTAATTAGCTCAATTGGAGCATTTCTAGCATGTTTGGTTGAAATTGGAAATTTACATTTTTCACTTTTGTCAGACGTTTGTAATATTCTCACAATAAGCTAATTAGCTCAATTGGAGCATTTCTAGCATGTTTGGTTAAAATTGGAAATTTACATTTTTCACTTTTGTCAGACAATTGCAATATTCTCACAATAAGCTAATTAGCTCAATTGGAGCATTTCTAGCATGTTTGGTTGAAATTGGAAATTTACATTTTTCACTTTTGTCAGACGTTTGTAATATTCTCACAATAAGCTAATTAGCTCAATTGGAGCATTTCTAGCATGTTTGGTTGAAATTGGAAATTTAAATTTTTTAGTGTTGTCAGACGTTTGTAATATTCTCACAATAAGCTAATTAGCTCAATTGGAGCATTTCTAGCATGTTTGGTTGAAATTGGAAATTTACATTTTTCACTTTTGTCAGACGTTTGTAATATTCTCCAATAAGCTAATTAGCTCAATTGGAGCATTTCTAGCATGTTTGGTTGAAATTGGAAATTTACATTTTTCACTTTTGTCAGACGTTTGTAATATTCTCACAATAAGCTAATTAGCTCAATTGGAGCATTTCTAGCATGTTTGGTTGAAATTGGAAATTTACATTTTTCACTTTTGTCAGACAATTGCAATATTCTCACAATAAGCTAATTAGCTCAATTGGAGCATTTCTAGCATGTTTGGTTAAAATTGGAAATTTACATTTTTCACTTTTGTCAGACAATTGCAATATTCTCACAATAAACTAATTAGCTCAATTGGAGCATTTCTAGCATGTTTGGTTGAAATTGGAAATTTACATTTTTCACTTTTGTCACACGTTTGTAATATTCTCACAATAAGCTAATTAGCTCAATTGGAGCATTTCTGGCATGTTTGGTTGAAATTGGAAAATTACATTTTTCAGTTTTGTCAGACGTTTGTAATATTCTCACAATAAGCTAATTAGCTCAATTGGAGCATTTCTAGCATGTTTGGTTGAAATTGGGAAATTACATTTTTCAGTTTTGTCAGACGTTTGTAATATTCTCAAAATAAGCTAATTAGCTCAATTGGAGCATTTCTAGCATGTTTGGTTGAAATTGGAAATTTACATTTTTCACTTTTGTCAGACAATTGCAATATTCTCACAATAAGCTAATTAGCTCAATTGGAGCATTTCTAGCATGTTTCGTTGAAATTGGAAATTTACATTTTTCAGTTTTGTCAGACGTTTGTAATATTCTCACAATAAGCTAATTAGCTCAATTGGAGCATTTCTAGCATGTTTGGTTGAAATTGGAAATTTACATTTTTCAGTTTTGTCAGACGTTTGTAAAATTCCTACAGTAGGCTTGTTTGCGCAATTTGAGCATTTCTAGCATGTTTGGTTGAAATTGGAAATTTACATTTTTCAGTTTTGTCAGACGTTTGTAATATTCTCACAATAAGCTAATTAGCTCAATTAGAGCATTTCTAGCATGTTTGGTTGAAATTGGAAATTTATACTTATCATGTTTGTCAGACGTTTGTAATATTCTCACAATAAGCTAATTAGCTCAATTGGAGCATTTCTAGCATGTTTGGTTGAAATTGGAAATTTACATTTTTCAGTGTTGTCAGACGTTTGTAATATTCTCACAATAAGCTAAATAGCTCAATTGGAGCATTTCTAGCATGTTTGGTTGAAATTGAAAATTTACAGTTTTCAGTTTTGTCAGACAATTGTAATATTCTCACAATAAGCTAATTAGCTCAATTGGAGCATTTCTAGCATGTTTGGTTGAAATTGGAATTTCACTTTTTTCACTTTTGTCAGACGTTTGTAAAATTCTTACAGTAGGCTTATTTGCGCAATTTGAGCAATTCTAGCATGTTTGGTTGAAATTGGAAATTTACATTTTTCAATTTTGTCAGACGTTTGTAATTTTCTCACAATAAGCTAATTAGCTCAATTGGAGCATTTCTAGCATGTTTGGTTGAAATTGGAATTTCACATTTTTCACTTTTGTCAGACGTTTGTAAAATTCTTACAGTAGGCTTATTTGCGCAATTTGAGCAATTCTAGCATGTTTGGTTGAAATTGGAAATTTACATTTTTCAATTTTGTCAGACGTTTGTAATATTCTGACAATAAGCTAATTAGCTCAATTGGAGCATTTCTAACATGTTTGGTTGAAATTGGAAATTTACATTTTTCAGTGTTGTCAGACGTTTGTAATATTCTCACAATAAGCTAATTAGCTCAATTGGAGCATTTCTAGCATGTTTGGTTGAAATTGGAAATTTACATTTTTCACTTTTGTCAGACGTTTGTAATATTCTCACAATAAGCTAATTAGCTCAATTGGAGCATTTCTAGCATGTTTGGTTGAAATTGGAAATTTACATTTTTCACTTTTGTCAGACGTTTGTAATATTCTCACAATAAGCTAATTAGCTCAATTGGAGCATTTCTAGCATGTTTGGTTAAAATTGGAAATTTACATTTTTCACTTTTGTCAGACAATTGCAATATTCTCACAATAAGCTAATTAGCTCAATTGGAGCATTTCTAGCATGTTTGGTTGAAATTGGAAATTTACATTTTTCACTTTTGTCAGACGTTTGTAATATTCTCACAATAAGCTAATTAGCTCAATTGGAGCATTTCTAGCATGTTTGGTTGAAATTGGAAATTTACATTTTTCAGTTTTGTCAGACAATTGTAATATTCTCACAATAAGCTAATTAGCTCAATTGGAGCATTTCTAGCATGTTTGGTTGAAATTGGAATTTCACTTTTTTCACTTTTGTCAGACGTTTGTAAAATTCTTACAGTAGGCTTATTTGCGCAATTTGAGCAATTCTAGCATGTTTGGTTGAAATTGGAAATTTACATTTTTCAATTTTGTCAGACGCTTGTAATTTTCTCACAATAAGCTAATTAGCTCAATTGGAGCATTTCTAGCATGTTTGGTTGAAATTGGAATTTCACATTTTTCACTTTTGTCAGACGTTTGTAAAATTCTTACAGTAGGCTTATTTGCGCAATTTGAGCAATTCTAGCATGTTTGGTTGAAATTGGAAATTTACATTTTTCAATTTTGTCAGACGTTTGTAATATTCTGACAATAAGCTAATTAGCTCAATTGGAGCATTTCTAACATGTTTGGTTGAAATTGGAAATTTACATTTTTCAGTGTTGTCAGACGTTTGTAATATTCTCACAATAAGCTAATTAGCTCAATTGGAGCATTTCTAGCATGTTTGGTTGAAATTGGAAATTTACATTTTTCACTTTTGTCAGACGTTTGTAATATTCTCACAATAAGCTAATTAGCTCAATTGGAGCATTTCTAGCATGTTTGGTTGAAATTGGAAATTTACATTTTTCACTTTTGTCAGACGTTTGTAATATTCTCACAATAAGCTAATTAGCTCAATTGGAGCATTTCTAGCATGTTTGGTTAAAATTGGAAATTTACATTTTTCACTTTTGTCAGACAATTGCAATATTCTCACAATGAGCTAATTAGCTCAATTGGAGCATTTCTAGCATGTTTGGTTGAAATTGGAAATTTACATTTTTCACTTTTGTCAGACGTTTGTAATATTCTCACAATAAGCTAATTAGCTCAATTGGAGCATTTCTAGCATGTTTGGTTGAAATTGGAAATTTAAATTTTTTAGTGTTGTCAGACGTTTGTAATATTCTCACAATAAGCTAATTAGCTCAATTGGAGCATTTCTAGCATGTTTGGTTGAAATTGGAAATTTACATTTTTCACTTTTGTCAGACGTTTGTAATATTCTCCAATAAGCTAATTAGCTCAATTTGAGCATTTCTAGCATGTTTGGTTGAAATTGGAAATTTACATTTTTCACTTTTGTCAGACGTTTGTAATATTCTCACAATAAGCTAATTAGCTCAATTGGAGCATTTCTAGCATGTTTGGTTGAAATTGGAAATTTACATTTTTCACTTTTGTCAGACAATTGCAATATTCTCACAATAAGCTAATTAGCTCAATTGGAGCATTTCTAGCATGTTTGGTTAAAATTGGAAATTTACATTTTTCACTTTTGTCAGACAATTGCAATATTCTCACAATAAACTAATTAGCTCAATTGGAGCATTTCTAGCATGTTTGGTTGAAATTGGAAATTTACATTTTTCACTTTTGTCACACGTTTGTAATATTCTCACAATAAGCTAATTAGCTCAATTGGAGCATTTCTGGCATGTTTGGTTGAAATTGGAAAATTACATTTTTCAGTTTTGTCAGACGTTTGTAATATTCTCACAATAAGCTAATTAGCTCAATTGGAGCATTTCTAGCATGTTTGGTTGAAATTGGGAAATTACATTTTTCAGTTTTGTCAGACGTTTGTAATATTCTCAAAATAAGCTAATTAGCTCAATTGGAGCATTTCTAGCATGTTTGGTTGAAATTGGAAATTTACATTTTTCACTTTTGTCAGACAATTGCAATATTCTCACAATAAGCTAATTAGCTCAATTGGAGCATTTCTAGCATGTTTCGTTGAAATTGGAAATTTACATTTTTCAGTTTTGTCAGACGTTTGTAATATTCTCACAATAAGCTAATTAGCTCAATTGGAGCATTTCTAGCATGTTTGGTTGAAATTGGAAATTTACATTTTTCAGTTTTGTCAGACGTTTGTAAAATTCCTACAGTAGGCTTGTTTGCGCAATTTGAGCATTTCTAGCATGTTTGGTTGAAATTGGAAATTTACATTTTTCAGTTTTGTCAGACGTTTGTAATATTCTCACAATAAGCTAATTAGCTCAATTAGAGCATTTCTAGCATGTTTGGTTGAAATTGGAAATTTATACTTATCATGTTTGTCAGACGTTTGTAATATTCTCACAATAAGCTAATTAGCTCAATTGGAGCATTTCTAGCATGTTTGGTTGAAATTGGAAATTTACATTTTTCAGTGTTGTCAGACGTTTGTAATATTCTCACAATAAGCTAATTAGCTCAATTGGAGCATTTCTAGCATGTTTGGTTGAAATTGGAATTTCACTTTTTTCACTTTTGTCAGACGTTTGTAAAATTCTTACAGTAGGCTTATTTGCGCAATTTGAGCAATTCTAGCATGTTTGGTTGAAATTGGAAATTTACATTTTTCAATTTTGTCAGACGTTTGTAATTTTCTCACAATAAGCTAATTAGCTCAATTGGAGCATTTCTAGCATGTTTGGTTGAAATTGGAATTTCACATTTTTCACTTTTGTCAGACGTTTGTAAAATTCTTACAGTAGGCTTATTTGCGCAATTTGAGCAATTCTAGCATGTTTGGTTGAAATTGGAAATTTACATTTTTCAATTTTGTCAGACGTTTGTAATATTCTGACAATAAGCTAATTAGCTCAATTGGAGCATTTCTAACATGTTTGGTTGAAATTGGAAATTTACATTTTTCAGTGTTGTCAGACGTTTGTAATATTCTCACAATAAGCTAATTAGCTCAATTGGAGCATTTCTAGCATGTTTGGTTGAAATTGGAAATTTACATTTTTCACTTTTGTCAGACGTTTGTAATATTCTCACAATAAGCTAATTAGCTCAATTGGAGCATTTCTAGCATGTTTGGTTGAAATTGGAAATTTACATTTTTCACTTTTGTCAGACGTTTGTAATATTCTCACAATAAGCTAATTAGCTCAATTGGAGCATTTCTAGCATGTTTGGTTGAAATTGGAAATTTAAATTTTTTAGTGTTGTCAGACGTTTGTAATATTCTCACAATAAGCTAATTAGCTCAATTGGAGCATTTCTAGCATGTTTGGTTGAAATTGGAAATTTACATTTTTCACTTTTGTCACACGTTTGTAATATTCTCACAATAAGCTAATTAGCTCAATTGGAGCATTTCTGGCATGTTTGGTTGAAATTGGAAAATTACATTTTTCAGTTTTGTCAGACGTTTGTAATATTCTCACAATAAGCTAATTAGCTCAATTGGAGCATTTCTAGCATGTTTGGTTGAAATTGGGAAATTACATTTTTCAGTTTTGTCAGACGTTTGTAATATTCTCAAAATAAGCTAATTAGCTCAATTGGAGCATTTCTAGCATGTTTGGTTGAAATTGGAAATTTACATTTTTCACTTTTGTCAGACAATTGCAATATTCTCACAATAAGCTAATTAGCTCAATTGGAGCATTTCTAGCATGTTTCGTTGAAATTGGAAATTTACATTTTTCAGTTTTGTCAGACGTTTGTAATATTCTCACAATAAGCTAATTAGCTCAATTGGAGCATTTCTAGCATGTTTGGTTGAAATTGGAAATTTACATTTTTCAGTTTTGTCAGACGTTTGTAAAATTCCTACAGTAGGCTTGTTTGCGCAATTTGAGCATTTCTAGCATGTTTGGTTGAAATTGGAAATTTACATTTTTCAGTTTTGTCAGACGTTTGTAATATTCTCACAATAAGCTAATTAGCTCAATTAGAGCATTTCTAGCATGTTTGGTTGAAATTGGAAATTTATACTTATCATGTTTGTCAGACGTTTGTAATATTCTCACAATAAGCTAATTAGCTCAATTGGAGCATTTCTAGCATGTTTGGTTGAAATTGGAAATTTACATTTTTCAGTGTTGTCAGACGTTTGTAATATTCTCACAATAAGCTAATTAGCTCAATTGGAGCATTTCTAGCATGTTTGGTTGAAATTGGAATTTCACTTTTTTCACTTTTGTCAGACGTTTGTAAAATTCTTACAGTAGGCTTATTTGCGCAATTTGAGCAATTCTAGCATGTTTGGTTGAAATTGGAAATTTACATTTTTCAATTTTGTCAGACGTTTGTAATTTTCTCACAATAAGCTAATTAGCTCAATTGGAGCATTTCTAGCATGTTTGGTTGAAATTGGAATTTCACATTTTTCACTTTTGTCAGACGTTTGTAAAATTCTTACAGTAGGCTTATTTGCGCAATTTGAGCAATTCTAGCATGTTTGGTTGAAATTGGAAATTTACATTTTTCAATTTTGTCAGACGTTTGTAATATTCTGACAATAAGCTAATTAGCTCAATTGGAGCATTTCTAACATGTTTGGTTGAAATTGGAAATTTACATTTTTCAGTGTTGTCAGACGTTTGTAATATTCTCACAATAAGCTAATTAGCTCAATTGGAGCATTTCTAGCATGTTTGGTTGAAATTGGAAATTTACATTTTTCACTTTTGTCAGACGTTTGTAATATTCTCACAATAAGCTAATTAGCTCAATTGGAGCATTTCTAGCATGTTTGGTTGAAATTGGAAATTTACATTTTTCACTTTTGTCAGACGTTTGTAATATTCTCACAATAAGCTAATTAGCTCAATTGGAGCATTTCTAGCATGTTTGGTTAAAATTGGAAATTTACATTTTTCACTTTTGTCAGACAATTGCAATATTCTCACAATAAGCTAATTAGCTCAATTGGAGCATTTCTAGCATGTTTGGTTAAAATTGGAAATTTACATTTTTCACTTTTGTCAGACAATTGCAATATTCTCACAATAAGCTAATTAGCTCAATTGGAGCATTTCTAGCATGTTTGGTTGAAATTGGGAAATTACATTTTTCAGTTTTGTCAGACGTTTGTAATATTCTCAAAATAAGCTAATTAGCTTAATTGGAGCATTTCTAGCATGTTTGGTTGAAATTGGAAATTTACATTTTTCATTTTTGTCAGACAATTGCAATATTCTCACAATAAGCTAATTAGCTCAATTGGAGCATTTCTAGCATGTTTCGTTGAAATTGGAAATTTACATTTTTCAGTTTTGTCAGACGTTTGTAATATTCTCACAATAAGCTAATTAGCTCAATTGGAGCATTTCTAGCATGTTTGGTTGAAATTGGAAATTTACATTTTTCAGTTTTGTCAGACGTTTGTAAAATTCCTACAGTAGGCTTGTTTGCGCAATTTGAGCATTTCTAGCATGTTTGGTTGAAATTGGAAATTTACATTTTTCAGTTTTGTCAGACGTTTGTAATATTCTCACAATAAGCTAATTAGCTCAATTAGAGCATTTCTAGCATGTTTGGTTGAAATTGGAAATTTATACTTATCATGTTTGTCAGACGTTTGTAATATTCTCACAATAAGCTAATTAGCTCAATTGGAGCATTTCTAGCATGTTTGGTTGAAATTGGAAATTTACATTTTTCAGTGTTGTCAGACGTTTGTAATATTCTCACAATAAGCTAATTAGCTCAATTGGAGCATTTCTAGCATGTTTGGTTGAAATTGAAAATTTACATTTTTCAGTTTTGTCAGACAATTGTAATATTCTCACAATAAGCTAATTAGCTCAATTGGAGCATTTCTAGCATGTTTGGTTGAAATTGGAATTTCACTTTTTTCACTTTTGTCAGACGTTTGTAAAATTCTTACAGTAGGCTTATTTGCGCAATTTGAGCAATTCTAGCATGTTTGGTTGAAATTGGAAATTTACATTTTTCAATTTTGTCAGACGTTTGTAATTTTCTCACAATAAGCTAATTAGCTCAATTGGAGCATTTCTAGCATGTTTGGTTGAAATTGGAATTTCACATTTTTCACTTTTGTCAGACGTTTGTAAAATTCTTACAGTAGGCTTATTTGCGCAATTTGAGCAATTCTAGCATGTTTGGTTGAAATTGGAAATTTACATTTTTCAATTTTGTCAGACGTTTGTAATATTCTGACAATAAGCTAATTAGCTCAATTGGAGCATTTCTAACATGTTTGGTTGAAATTGGAAATTTACATTTTTCAGTGTTGTCAGACGTTTGTAATATTCTCACAATAAGCTAATTAGCTCAATTGGAGCATTTCTAGCATGTTTGGTTGAAATTGGAAATTTACATTTTTCACTTTTGTCAGACGTTTGTAATATTCTCACAATAAGCTAATTAGCTCAATTGGAGCATTTCTAGCATGTTTGGTTGAAATTGGAAATTTACATTTTTCACTTTTGTCAGACGTTTGTAATATTCTCACAATAAGCTAATTAGCTCAATTGGAGCATTTCTAGCATGTTTGGTTGAAATTAGAAATTTAAATTTTTTAGTTTTGTCAGACGTTTGTAATATTCTCACAATAAGCTAATTAGCTCAATTGGAGCATTTCTAGCATGTTTGGTTGAAATTGGAAATTTACATTTTTCACTTTTGTCAGACGTTTGTAATATTCTCCAATAAGCTAATTAGCTCAATTGGAGCATTTCTAGCATGTTTGGTTGAAATTGGAAATTTACATTTTTCACTTTTGTCAGACGTTTGTAATATTCTCACAATAAGCTAATTAGCTCAATTGGAGCATTTCTAGCATGTTTGGTTGAAATTGGAAATTTACATTTTTCACTTTTGTCAGACAATTGCAATATTCTCACAATAAGCTAATTAGCTCAATTGGAGCATTTCTAGCATGTTTGGTTAAAATTGGAAATTTACATTTTTCACTTTTGTCAGACAATTGCAATATTCTCACAATAAACTAATTAGCTCAATTGGAGCATTTCTAGCATGTTTGGTTGAAATTGGAAATTTACATTTTTCACTTTTGTCACACGTTTGTAATATTCTCACAATAAGCTAATTAGCTCAATTGGAGCATTTCTGGCATGTTTGGTTGAAATTGGAAAATTACATTTTTCAGTTTTGTCAGACGTTTGTAATATTCTCACAATAAGCTAATTAGCTCAATTGGAGCATTTCTAGCATGTTTGGTTGAAATTGGGAAATTACATTTTTCAGTTTTGTCAGACGTTTGTAATATTCTCAAAATAAGCTAATTAGCTCAATTGGAGCATTTCTAGCATGTTTGGTTGAAATTGGAAATTTACATTTTTCACTTTTGTCAGACAATTGCAATCTTCTCACAATAAGCTAATTAGCTCAATTGGAGCATTTCTAGCATGTTTCGTTGAAATTGGAAATTTACATTTTTCAGTTTTGTCAGACGTTTGTAATATTCTCACAATAAGCTAATTAGCTCAATTGGAGCATTTCTAGCATGTTTGGTTGAAATTGGAAATTTACATTTTTTAGTTTTGTCAGACGTTTGTAAAATTCCTACAGTAGGCTTGTTTGCGCAATTTGAGCATTTCTAGCATGTTTGGTTGAAATTGGAAATTTACATTTTTCAGTTTTGTCAGACGTTTGTAATATTCTCACAATAAGCTAATTAGCTCAATTAGAGCATTTCTAGCATGTTTGGTTGAAATTGGAAATTTATACTTATCATGTTTGTCAGACGTTTGTAATATTCTCACAATAAGCTAATTAGCTCAATTGGAGCATTTCTAGCATGTTTGGTTGAAATTGGAAATTTACATTTTTCAGTGTTGTCAGACGTTTGTAATATTCTCACAATAAGCTAATTAGCTCAATTGGAGCATTTCTAGCATGTTTGGTTGAAATTGAAAATTTACATTTTTCAGTTTTGTCAGACAATTGTAATATTCTCACAATAAGCTAATTAGCTCAATTGGAGCATTTCTAGCATGTTTGGTTGAAATTGGAATTTCACTTTTTTCACTTTTGTCAGACGTTTGTAAAATTCTTACAGTAGGCTTATTTGCGCAATTTGAGCAATTCTAGCATGTTTGGTTGAAATTGGAAATTTACATTTTTCAATTTTGTCAGACGTTTGTAATTTTCTCACAATAAGCTAATTAGCTCAATTGGAGCATTTCTAGCATGTTTGGTTGAAATTGGAATTTCACATTTTTCACTTTTGTCAGACGTTTGTAAAATTCTTACAGTAGGCTTATTTGCGCAATTTGAGCAATTCTAGCATGTTTGGTTGAAATTGGAAATTTACATTTTTCAATTTTGTCAGACGTTTGTAATATTCTGACAATAAGCTAATTAGCTCAATTGGAGCATTTCTAACATGTTTGGTTGAAATTGGAAATTTACATTTTTCAGTGTTGTCAGACGTTTGTAATATTCTCACAATAAGCTAATTAGCTCAATTGGAGCATTTCTAGCATGTTTGGTTGAAATTGGAAATTTACATTTTTCACTTTTGTCAGACGTTTGTAATATTCTCACAATAAGCTAATTAGCTCAATTGGAGCATTTCTAGCATGTTTGGTTGAAATTGGAAATTTACATTTTTCACTTTTGTCAGACGTTTGTAATATTCTCACAATAAGCTAATTAGCTCAATTGGAGCATTTCTAGCATGTTTGGTTAAAATTGGAAATTTACATTTTTCACTTTTGTCAGACAATTGCAATATTCTCACAATAAGCTAATTAGCTCAATTGGAGCATTTCTAGCATGTTTGGTTGAAATTGGAAATTTACATTTTTCACTTTTGTCAGACGTTTGTAATATTCTCACAATAAGCTAATTAGCTCAATTGGAGCATTTCTAGCATGTTTGGTTGAAATTGGAAATTTACATTTTTCAGTTTTGTCAGACAATTGTAATATTCTCACAATAAGCTAATTAGCTCAATTGGAGCATTTCTAGCATGTTTGGTTGAAATTGGAATTTCACTTTTTTCACTTTTGTCAGACGTTTGTAAAATTCTTACAGTAGGCTTATTTGCGCAATTTTAGCAATTCTAGCATGTTTGGTTGAAATTGGAAATTTACATTTTTCAATTTTGTCAGACGCTTGTAATTTTCTCACAATAAGCTAATTAGCTCAATTGGAGCATTTCTAGCATGTTTGGTTGAAATTGGAATTTCACATTTTTCACTTTTGTCAGACGTTTGTAAAATTCTTACAGTAGGCTTATTTGCGCAATTTGAGCAATTCTAGCATGTTTGGTTGAAATTGGAAATTTACATTTTTCAATTTTGTCAGACGTTTGTAATATTCTGACAATAAGCTAATTAGCTCAATTGGAGCATTTCTAACATGTTTGGTTGAAATTGGAAATTTACATTTTTCAGTGTTGTCAGACGTTTGTAATATTCTCACAATAAGCTAATTAGCTCAATTGGAGCATTTCTAGCATGTTTGGTTGAAATTGGAAATTTACATTTTTCACTTTTGTCAGACGTTTGTAATATTCTCACAATAAGCTAATTAGCTCAATTGGAGCATTTCTAGCATGTTTGGTTGAAATTGGAAATTTACATTTTTCACTTTTGTCAGACGTTTGTAATATTCTCACAATAAGCTAATTAGCTCAATTGGAGCATTTCTAGCATGTTTGGTTGAAATTGGAAATTTACATTTTTCACTTTTGTCAGACAATTGCAATATTCTCACAATAAGCTAATTAGCTCAATTGGAGCATTTCTAGCATGTTTGGTTGAAATTGGAAATTTACATTTTTCACTTTTGTCAGACGTTTGTAATATTCTCACAATAAGCTAATTAGCTCAATTGGAGCATTTCTAGCATGTTTGGTTGAAATTGGAAATTTAAATTTTTTAATGTTGTCAGACGTTTGTAATATTCTCACAATAAGCTAATTAGCTCAATTGGAGCATTTCTAGCATGTTTGGTTGAAATTGGAAATTTACATTTTTCACTTTTGTCAGACGTTTGTAATATTCTCCAATAAGCTAATTAGCTCAATTGGAGCATTTCTAGCATGTTTGGTTGAAATTGGAAATTTACATTTTTCACTTTTGTCAGACGTTTGTAATATTCTCACAATAAGCTAATTAGCTCAATTGGAGCATTTCTAGCATGTTTGGTTGAAATTGGAAATTTACATTTTTCACTTTTGTCAGACAATTGCAATATTCTCACAATAAGCTAATTAGCTCAATTGGAGCATTTCTAGCATGTTTGGTTAAAATTGGAAATTTACATTTTTCACTTTTGTCAGACAATTGCAATATTCTCACAATAAACTAATTAGCTCAATTGGAGCATTTCTAGCATGTTTGGTTGAAATTGGAAATTTACATTTTTCACTTTTGTCACACGTTTGTAATATTCTCACAATAAGCTAATTAGCTCAATTGGAGCATTTCTGGCATGTTTGGTTGAAATTGGAAAATTACATTTTTCAGTTTTGTCAGACGTTTGTAATATTCTCACAATAAGCTAATTAGCTCAATTGGAGCATTTCTAGCATGTTTGGTTGAAATTGGGAAATTACATTTTTCAGTTTTGTCAGACGTTTGTAATATTCTCAAAATAAGCTAATTAGCTCAATTGGAGCATTTCTAGCATGTTTGGTTGAAATTGGAAATTTACATTTTTCACTTTTGTCAGACAATTGCAATATTCTCACAATAAGCTAATTAGCTCAATTGGAGCATTTCTAGCATGTTTGGTTAAAATTGGAAATTTACATTTTTCACTTTTGTCAGACAATTGCAATATTCTCACAATAAGCTAATTAGCTCAATTGGAGCATTTCTAGCATGTTTGGTTGAAATTGGAAATTTACATTTTTCACTTTTGTCAGACGTTTGTAATATTCTCACAATAAGCTAATTAGCTCAATTGGAGCATTTCTAGCATGTTTGGTTGAAATTGGAAATTTGAATTTTTTAGTGTTGTCAGACGTTTGTAATATTCTCACAATAAGCTAATTAGCTCAATTGGAGCATTTCTAGCATGTTTGGTTGAAATTGGAAATTTACATTTTTCACTTTTGTCAGACGTTTGTAATATTCTCCAATAAGCTAATTAGCTCAATTGGAGCATTTCTAGCATGTTTGGTTGAAATTGGAAATTTACATTTTTCACTTTTGTCAGACGTTTGTAATATTCTCACAATAAGCTAATTAGCTCAATTGGAGCATTTCTAGCATGTTTGGTTGAAATTGGAAATTTACATTTTTCACTTTTGTCAGACAATTGCAATATTCTCACAATAAGCTAATTAGCTCAATTGGAGCATTTCTAGCATGTTTGGTTAAAATTGGAAATTTACATTTTTCACTTTTGTCAGACAATTGCAATATTCTCACAATAAACTAATTAGCTCAATTGGAGCATTTCTAGCATGTTTAATTGAAATTGGAAATTTACATTTTTCACTTTTGTCACACGTTTGTAATATTCTCACAATAAGCTAATTAGCTCAATTGGAGCATTTCTGGCATGTTTGGTTGAAATTGGAAAATTACATTTTTCAGTTTTGTCAGACGTTTGTAATATTCTCACAATAAGCTAATTAGCTCAATTGGAGCATTTCTAGCATGTTTGGTTGAAATTGGGAAATTACATTTTTCAGTTTTGTCAGACGTTTGTAATATTCTCAAAATAAGCTAATTAGCTCAATTGGAGCATTTCTAGCATGTTTGGTTGAAATTGGAAATTTACATTTTTCACTTTTGTCAGACAATTGCAATATTCTCACAATAAGCTAATTAGCTCAATTGGAGCATTTCTAGCATGTTTCGTTGAAATTGGAAATTTACATTTTTCAGTTTTGTCAGACGTTTGTAATATTCTCACAATAAGCTAATTAGCTCAATTGGAGCATTTCTAGCATGTTTGGTTGAAATTGGAAATTTCCATTTTTCAGTTTTGTCAGACGTTTGTAATACTCTCACAATAAGCTAATTAGCTCAATTAGAGCATTTCTAGCATGTTTGGTTGAAATTGGAAATTTATACTTATCATGTTTGTCAGATGTTTGTAATATTCTCACAATAAGCTAATTAGCTCAATTGGAGCATTTCTAGCATGTTTGGTTGAAATTGGAAATTTACATTTTTCACTTTTGTCAGACGTTTGTAATATTCTCACAATAAGCTAATTAGCTCAATTGGAGCATTTCTAGCATGTTTGGTTGAAATTGGAAATTTACATTTTTCACTTTTGTCAGACAATTGCAATATTCTCACAATAAGCTAATTAGCTCAATTGGAGCATTTCTAGCATGTTTGGTTGAAATTGGAAATTTGAATTTTTCAGTGTTGTCAGACGTTTGTAATATTCTCACAATAAGCTAATTAGCTCAATTGGAGCATTTCTAGCATGTTTGGTTGAAATTGGAAATTTACATTTATCATGTTTGTCAGACGTTTGTAATATTCTCACAATAAGCTAATTAGCTCAATTGGAGCATTTCTAGCATGTTTGGTTGAAATTGGAAATTTACATTTATCATGTTTGTCAGACGTTTGTAATATTCTCACAATAAGCTAATTAGCTCAATTGGAGCATTTCTAGCATGTTTGGTTGAAATTGGAAATTTACATTTTTCAGTGTTGTCAGACGTTTGTAATATTCTCACAATAAGCTAATTAGCTCAATTGGAGCATTTCTAGCATGTTTGGTTGAAATTGAAAATTTACATTTTTCAGTTTTGTCCGACAATTGTAATATTCTCACAATAAGCTAATTAGCTCAATTGGAGCATTTCTAGCATGTTTGGTTGAAATTGGAATTTCAATTTTTTCACTTTTGTGAGACGTTTGTAAAATTCTCACAGTAGGCTTATTTGCGCAATTTGAGCATTTCTAGCATGTTTGGTTGAAATTGGAAATTTACATTTTTCAGTTTTGTCAGACGTTTGTAAAATTCTTACAGTAGGCTTATTTGCGCAATTTGAGCAATTCTAGCATGTTTGGTTGAAATTGGAAATTTACATTTTTCAATTTTGTCAGACGTTTGTAATTTTTTCACAATAAGCTAATTAGCTCAATTGGAGCATTTCTGGCATGTTTGGTTGAAATTGGAATTTCACATTTTTCACTTTTGTCAGACGTTTGTAAAATTCTTACAGTAGGCTTATTTGCGCAATTTGAGCATTTCTAGCACGTTTGGTTGAAATTGGAAATTTACATTTTTCAGTTTTGTCAGACGTTTGTAAAATTCTTACAGTAGGCTTAATTGCGCAATTTGAGCAATTCTAGCATGTTTGGTTGAAATTGGAAATTTACATTTTTCAATTTTGTCAGACGTTTGTAATATTCTGACAATAAGCTAATTAGCTCAATTGGAGCATTTCTAACATGTTTGGTTGAAATTGGAAATTTACATTTTTCAGTGTTGTCAGACGTTTGTAATATTCTCACAATAAGCTAATTAGCTCAATTGGAGCATTTCTAGCATGTTTGGTTGAAATTGGAAATTTACATTTTTCACTTTTGTCAGACGTTTGTAATATTCTCACAATAAGCTAATTAGCTCAATTGGAGCATTTCTAGCATGTTTGGTTGAAATTGGAAATTTACATTTTTCACTTTTGTCAGACGTTTGTAATATTCTCACAATAAGCTAATTAGCTCAATTGGAGCATTTCTAGCATGTTTGGTTGAAATTGGAAATTTACATTTTTCACTTTTGTCAGACAATTGCAATATTCTCACAATAAGCTAATTAGCTCAATTGGAGCATTTCTAGCATGTTTGGTTGAAATTGGAAATTTACATTTTTCACTTTTGTCAGACAATTGCAATATTCTCACAATAAACTAATTAGCTCAATTGGAGCATTTCTAGCATGTTTGGTTGAAATTGGAAATTTACATTTTTCAGTTTTGTCAGACGTTTGTAATATTCTCACAATAAGCTAATTAGCTCAATTGGAGCATTTCTAGCATGTTTGCTTGAAATTGGAAATTTACATTTCTCACTTTTGTCAGACGTTTGTAATATTCTCACAATAAGCTAATTAGCTCAATTGGAGCATTTCTAGCATGTTTGGTTGAAATTGGAAATTTACATTTTTCACTTTTGTCAGACGTTTGTAATATTCTCACAATAAGCTAATTAGCTCAATTTGAGCATTTCTAGCATGTTTGGTTGAAATTGGAAATTTACATTTTTCACTTTTGTCAGACGTTTGTAATATTCTCACAATAAGCTAATTAGCTCAATTGGAGCATTTCTAGCATGTTTGGTTGAAATTGGAAATTTACATTTTTCACTTTCGTCAGACATTTGCAATATTCTCACAATAAGCTAATTAGCTCAATTGGAGCATTTCTAGCATGTTTGGTTGAAATTGGAAATTTACATTTTTCACTTTTGTCAGACAATTGCAATATTCTCACAAACTAATTAGCTCAATTGGAGCATTTCTAGCATGTTTGGTTGAAATTGGAAATTTACATTTTTCAGTTTTGTCAGACGTTTGTAATATTCTCACAATAAGCTAATTAGCTCAATTGGAGCATTTCTGGCATGTTTGGTTGAAATTGGAAAATTACATTTTTCAGTTTTGTCAGACGTTTGTAATATTCTCACAATAAGCTAATTAGCTCAATTGGAGCATTTCTAGCATGTTTGGTTGAAATTGGAAATTTACATTTTTTAGTTTTGTCACACGTTTGTAATATTCTCACAATAAGCTAATTAGCTCAATTGGAGCATTTCTAGCATGTTTGGTTGAAATTGGAAATTTAAATTTTTTAGTGTTGTCAGACGTTTGTAATATTCTCACAATAAGCTAATTAGCTCAATTGGAGCATTTCTAGCATGTTTGGTTGAAATTGGAAATTTACATTTTTCACTTTTGTCAGACGTTTGTAATATTCTCCAATAAGCTAATTAGCTCAATTGGAGCATTTCTAGCATGTTTGGTTGAAATTTGGAACTTACATTTTTCACTTTTGTCAGACGTTTGTAATATTCTCACAATAAGCTAATTAGCTCAATTGGAGCATTTCTAGCATGTTTGGTTGAAATTGGAAATTTACATTTTTCACTTTTGTCAGACAATTGCAATATTCTCACAATAAGCTAATTAGCTCAATTAGAGCATTTCTAGCATGTTTGGTTGAAATTGGAAATTTACATTTTTCACTTTTGTCAGACAATTGCAATATTCTCACAATAAACTAATTAGCTCAATTGCAGCATTTCTAGCATGTTTGGTTGAAATTGGAAATTTACATTTTTCACTTTTGTCAGACAATTGCAATATTCTCACAATAAACTAATTAGCTCAATTGGAGCATTTCTAGCATGTTTGGTTGAAATTGGAAATTTACATTTTTCAGTTTTGTCAGACGTTTGTAATATTCTCACAATAAGCTAATTAGCTCAATTGGAGCATTTCTAGCATGTTTGGTTGAAATTGGAAATTTACATTTTTCACTTTTGTCAGACGTTTGTAATATTCTCACAATAAGCTAATTAGCTCAATTGGAGCATTTCTAGCATGTTTGGTTGAAATTGGAAATTTACATTTTTCACTTTTGTCAGACAATTGCAATATTCTCACAATAAGCTAATTAGCTCAATTGGAGCATTTCTAGCATGTTTGGTTGAAATTGGAAATTTACATTTTTCACTTTTGTCAGACAATTGCAATATTCTCACAATAAACTAATTAGCTCAATTGGAGCATTTCTAGCATGTTTGGTTGAAATTGGAAATTTACATTTTTCAGTTTTGTCAGACGCTTGTAATATTCTCACAATAAGCTAATTAGCTCAATTGGAGCATTTCTGGCATGTTTGGTTGAAATTGGAAAATTACATTTTTCAGTTTTGTCAGACGTTTGTAATATTCTCACAATAAGCTAATTAGCTCAATTGGAGCATTTCTAGCATGTTTGCTTGAAATTGGAAATTTACATTTTTCACTTTTGTCAGACGTTTGTAATATTCTCACAATAAGCTAATTAGCTCAATTGGAGCATTTCTAGCATGTTTGGTTGAAATTGGAAATTTACATTTTTCACTTTTGTCAGACGTTTGTAATATTCTCACAATAAGCTAATTAGCTCAATTTGAGCATTTCTAGCATGTTTGGTTGAAATTGGAAATTTACATTTTTCACTTTTGTCAGACGTTTGTAATATTCTCACAATAAGCTAATTAGCTCAATTGGAGCATTTCTAGCATGTTTGGTTGAAATTGGAAATTTACATTTTTCACTTTCGTCAGACATTTGCAATATTCTCACAATAAGCTAATTAGCTCAATTGGAGCATTTCTAGCATGTTTGGTTGAAATTGGAAATTTACATTTTTCACTTTTGTCAGACAATTGCAATATTCTCACAAACTAATTAGCTCAATTGGAGCATTTCTAGCATGTTTGGTTGAAATTGGAAATTTACATTTTTCAGTTTTGTCAGACGTTTGTAATATTCTCACAATAAGCTAATTAGCTCAATTGGAGCATTTCTGGCATGTTTGGTTGAAATTGGAAAATTACATTTTTCAGTTTTGTCAGACGTTTGTAATATTCTCACAATAAGCTAATTAGCTCAATTGGAGCATTTCTAGCATGTTTGGTTGAAATTGGAAATTTACATTTTTCACTTTTGTCAGACAATTGCAATATTCTCACAATAAGCTAATTAGCTCAATTGGAGCATTTCTAGCATGTTTGGTTGAAATTGGAAATTTACATTTTTTAGTTTTGTCACACGTTTGTAATATTCTCACAATAAGCTAATTAGCTCAATTGGAGCATTTCTAGCATGTTTGGTTGAAATTGGAAATTTAAATTTTTTAGTGTTGTCAGACGTTTGTAATATTCTCACAATAAGCTAATTAGCTCAATTGGAGCATTTCTAGCATGTTTGGTTGAAATTGGAAATTTACATTTTTCACTTTTGTCAGACGTTTGTAATATTCTCCAATAAGCTAATTAGCTCAATTGGAGCATTTCTAGCATGTTTGGTTGAAATTTGAAACTTACATTTTTCACTTTTGTCAGACGTTTGTAATATTCTCACAATAAGCTAATTAGCTCAATTGGAGCATTTCTAGCATGTTTGGTTGAAATTGGAAATTTACATTTTTCACTTTTGTCAGACAATTGCAATATTCTCACAATAAGCTAATTAGCTCAATTAGAGCATTTCTAGCATGTTTGGTTGAAATTGGAAATTTACATTTTTCACTTTTGTCAGACAATTGCAATATTCTCACAATAAACTAATTAGCTCAATTGCAGCATTTCTAGCATGTTTGGTTGAAATTGGAAATTTACATTTTTCACTTTTGTCAGACAATTGCAATATTCTCACAATAAGCTAATTAGCTCAATTGGAGCATTTCTAGCATGTTTGGTTGAAATTGGAAATTTACATTTTTCACTTTTGTCAGACAAATGCAATATTCTCACAATAAACTAATTAGCTCAATTGGAGCATTTCTAGCATGTTTGGTTGAAATTGGAAATTTACATTTTTCAGTTTTGTCAGACGTTTGTAATATTCTCACAATAAGCTAATTAGCTCAATTGGAGCATTTCTAGCATGTTTGGTTGAAATTGGAAAATTACATTTTTCAGTTTTGTCAGACATTTTTAATATTCTCACAATAAGCTAATTAGCTCAATTGGGACATTTCTAGCATGTTTGGTTGAAATTGGAAATTTACATTTTTCACTTTTGTCAGACAATTGCAATATTCTCACAATAAGCCAATTAGCTCAATTGGAGCATTTCTAGCATGTTTGGTTAAAATTGGAAATTTACATTTTTCAGTTTTGTCAGACGTTTGTAACATTCTCAAATTAAGCTAATTAGCTCAATTGGAGCATTTCTAGCATGTTTGGTTGAAATTGGAAATTTACATTTTTCACTTTTGTCAGACAATTGCAATATTCTCACAATAAGCTAATTAGCTCAATTGGAGCATTTCTAGCATGTTTGGTTGAAATTGGAAATTTACATTTTTAGGTTTTGTCAGACGTTTGTAATATTCTCACAATAAGCTAATTAGCTCAATTGGAGCATTTCTAGCATGTTTGGTTGAAATTGGAAATTTACATTTTTCAGTTTTGTCAGACGTTTGTAAAATTCCTACAGTAGGCTTATTTGCGCACTTTGAGCATTTCTAGCATGTTTGGTTGAAATTGGAAATTTACATTTTTCAGTTTTGTCAGACGTTTGTAATATTCTCACAATAAGCTAATTAGCTCAATTAGAGCATTTCTATCATGTTTGGTTGAAATTTGAAATTTATATTTATCATGTTTGTCAGACGTTTGTAATATTCTCACAATAAGCTAATTAGCTCAATTGGAGCATTTCTAGCATGTTTGGTTGAAATTGGAAATTTACATTTTTCACTTTTGTCAGACGTTTGTAATATTCTCACAATAAGCTAATTAGCTCAATTGGAGCATTTCTAGCATGTTTGGTTGAAATTGGAAACTTACATTTTTCACTTTTGTCAGACAATTGCAATATTCTCACAATAAGCTAATTAGCTCAATTGGAGCATTTCTAGCATGTTTGGTTGAAATTGGAAATTTGAATTTTTCAGTGTTGTCAGACGTTTGTAATATTCTCACAATAAGCTAATTAGCTCAATTGGAGCATTTCTAGCATGTTTGGTTGAAATTGGAAATTTACATTTTTCACTTTTGTCAGACGTTTGTAATATTCTCACAATAAGCTAATTAGCTCAATTGGAGCATTTCTAGCATGTTTGGTTGAAATTGGAAATTTACATTTTTCACTTTTGTCAGACAATTGCAATATTCTCACAATAAGCTAATTAGCTCAATTGGAGCATTTCTAGCATGTTTGGTTGAAATTGGAAATTTACATTTTTCACTTTTGTCAGACAACTGCAATATTCTCACAATAAACTAATTAGCTCAATTGGAGCATTTCTAGCATGTTTGGTTGAAATTGGAAATTTACATTTTTCAGTTTTGTCAGACGTTTGTAATATTCTCACAATAAGCTAATTAGCTCAATTGGAGCATTTCTGGCATGTTTGGTTGAAATTGGAAAATTACATTTTTCAGTTTTGTCAGACGTTTGTAATATTCTCACAATAAGCTAATTAGCTCAATTGGAGCATTTCTAGCATGTTTGGTTGAAATTGGAAAATTACATTTTTCACTTTTGTCAGACAATTGCAATATTCTCACAATAAGCTAATTAGCTCAATTGGAGCATTTCTAGCATGTTTGGTTGAAATTGGAAATTTACATTTTTCACTTTTGTCACACGTTTGTAATATTCTCACAATAAGCTAATTAGCTCAATTGGAGCATTTCTAGCATGTTTGGTTGAAATTATAAATTTAAATTTTTCAGTGTTGTCAGACGTTTGTAATATTCTCACAATAAGCTAATTAGCTCAATTGGAGCATTTCTAGCATGTTTGGTTAAAATTGGAAATTTACATTTTTCACTTTTGTCAGACAATTGCAATATTCTCACAATAAGCTAATTAGCTCAATTGGAGCATTTCTAGCATGTTTGGTTGAAATTGGAAATTTACACTTTTCAGTTTTGTCAGACGTTTGTAATATTCTCAAATTAAGCTAATTAGCTCAATTGGAGCATTTGTAGCATGTTTGGTTGAAATTGGAAATTTACATTTTTCACTTTTGTCAGACAATTGCAATATTCTCACAATAAGCTAATTAGCTCAATTGGAGCATTTCTAGCATGTTTGGTTGAAATTGGAAATTTACATTTTTAGGTTTTGTCAGACGTTTGTAATATTCTCACAATAAGCTAATTAGCTCAATTGGAGCATTTCTAGCATGTTTGGTTGAAATTGGAAATTTACATTTTTCAGTTTTGTCAGACGTTTGTAAAATTCCTACAGTAGGCTTATTTGCGCAATTTGAGCATTTCTAGCATGTTTGGTTGAAATTGGAAATTTACATTTTTCAGTTTTGTCAGACGTTTGTAATATTCTCACAATAAGCTAATTAGCTCAATTAGAGCATTTCTATCATGTTTGGTTGAAATTGGAAATTTATATTTATCATGTTTGTCAGACGTTTGTAATATTCTCACAATAAGCTAATTAGCTCAATTGGAGCATTTCTAGCATGTTTGGTTGAAATTGGAAATTTACATTTTTCAGTTTTGTCAGACGTTTGTAATATTCTCACAATAAGCTAATTAGCTCAATTAGAGCATTTCTAGCATGTTTGGTTGAAATTGGAAAATTACATTTATCATGTTTGTCGGACGTTTGTAATATTCTCACAATAAGCTAATTAGCTCAATTGGAGCATTTCTAGCATGTTTGGTTGAAATTGGAAATTTACATTTTTCAGTGTTGTCAGACGTTTGTAATATTCTCACAATAAGCTAATTAGCTCAATTGGAGCATTTCTAGCATGTTTGGTTGAAATTGGAAATTTACATTTTTCAATTTTGTCAGACGTTTGTAATATTCTGACAATAAGCTAATTAGCTCAATTGGAGCATTTCTAACATGTTTGGTTGAAATTGGAAATTTACATTTTTCAGTGTTGTCAGACGTTTGTAATATTCTCACAATAAGCTAATTAGCTCAATTGGAGCATTTCTAGCATGTTTGGTTGAAATTGGAAATTTACATTTTTCACTTTTGTCAGACGTTTGTAATATTTTCACAATAAGCTAATTAGCTCAATTGGAGCATTTTTAGCATGTTTGGTTGAAATTGGAAATTTACATTTTTCACTTTTGTCAGACGTTTGTAATATTCTCACAATAAGCTAATTAGCTCAATTGGAGCATTTCTAGCATGTTTGGTTGAAATTGGAAATTTACATTTTTCACTTTTGTCAGACAATTGCAATATTCTCAACAATAAGCTAATTAGCTCAATTGGAGCATTTCTAGCATGTTTGGTTGAAATTGGAAATTTACATTTTTCACTTTTGTCAGACAACTGCAATATTCTCACAATAAACTAATTAGCTCAATTGGAGCATTTCTAGCATGTTTGGTTGAAATTGGAAATTTACATTTTTCAGTTTTGTCAGACGTTTGTAATATTCTCACAATAAGCTAATTAGCTCAATTGGAGCATTTCTGGCATGTTTGGTTGAAATTGGAAAATTACATTTTTCAGTTTTGTCAGACGTTTGTAATATTCTCACGATAAGCTAATTAGCTCAATTGGAGCATTTCTAGCATGTTTGGTTGAAATTGGAAAATTACATTTTTCACTTTTGTCAGACAATTGCAATATTCTCACAATAAGCTAATTAGCTCAATTGGAGCATTTCTAGCATGTTTGGTTGAAATTGGAAATTTACATTTTTCACTTTTGTCACACGTTTGTAATATTCTCACAATAAGCTAATTAGCTCAATTGGAGCATTTCTAGCATGTTTGGTTGAAATTGGAAATTTAAATTTTTCAGTGTTGTTAGACGTTTGTAATATTCTCACAATAAGCTAATTAGCTCAATTGGAGCATTTCTAGCATGTTTGGTTAAAATTGGAAATTTACATTTTTCATGTTTGTCAGACGTTTGTAATATTCTCACAATAAGCTAATTAGCTCAATTGGAGCATTTCTAGCATGTTTGGTTGAAATTGGAAATTTACATTTTTCAGTGTTGTCAGACGTTTGTAATATTCTCACAATAAGCTAATTAGCTCAATTGGAGCATTTCTAGCATGTTTGGTTGAAATTGAAAATTTACATTTTTCAGTTTTGTCAGACAATTGTAATATTCTCACAATAAGCTAATTAGCTCAATTGGAGCATTTCTAGCATGTTTGGTTGAAATTGGAATTTCACTTTTTTCACTTTTGTCAGACGTTTGTAAAATTCTTACAGTAGGCTTATTTGCGCAATTTGAGCATTTCTAGCATGTTTAGTTGAAATTGGAAATTTACATTTTTCAGTTTTGTCAGACGTTTGTAAAATTCTTACAGTAGGCTTATTTGCGCAATTTGAGCAATTCTAGCATGTTTGGTTGAAATTGGAAATTTACATTTTTCAATTTTGTCAGACGTTTGTAATTTTCTCACAATAAGCTAATTAGCTCAATTGGAGCATTTCTAGCATGTTTGGTTGAAATTGGAATTTCACATTTTTCACTTTTGTCAGACAATTGTAAAATTCTTACAGTAGGCTTATTTGCGCAATTTGAGCATTTCTAGCATGTTTAGTTGAAATTGGAAATTTACATTTTTCAGTGTTGTCAGACGTTTGTAATATTCTCACAATAAGCTAATTAGCTCAATTGGAGCATTTCTAGCATGTTTGGTTGAAATTGGAAATTTACATTTTTCACTTTTGTCAGACGTTTGTAATATTCTCACAATAAGCTAATTAGCTCAATTGGAGCATTTCTAGCATGTTTGGTTGAAATTGGAAATTTACATTTTTCAGTTTTGTCAGACGTTTGTAATATTCTCACAATAAGCTAATTAGCTCAATTGGAGCATTTCTAGCATGTTTGGTTGAAATTGGAAATTTACATTTTTCACTTTTGTCAGACAATTGCAATATTCTCACAATAAGCTAATTAGCTCAATTGGAGCATTTCTAGCATGTTTGGTTGAAATTGGAAATTTACATTTTTCACTTTTGTCAGACAATTGCAATATTCTCACAATAAACTAATTAGCTCAATTGGAGCATTTCTAGCATGTTTGGTTGAAATTGGAAACTTACATTTTTCAGTTTTGTCAGACGTTTGTAATATTCTCACAATAAGCTAATTAGCTCAATTGGAGCATTTCTGGCATGTTTGGTTGAAATTGGAAAATTACATTTTTCAGTTTTGTCAGACGTTTGTAATATTCTCACAATAAGCTAATTAGCTCAATTGGAGCATTTCTAGCATGTTTGGTTGAAATTGGAAATTTACATTTTTCACTTTTGTCAGACGTTTGTAATATTTTCACAATAAGCTAATTAGCTCAATTGGAGCATTTTTAGCATGTTTGGTTGAAATTGGAAATTTACATTTTTCACTTTTGTCAGACGTTTGTAATATTCTCACAATAAGCTAATTAGCTCAATTGGAGCATTTCTAGCATGTTTGGTTGAAATTGGAAATTTACATTTTTCACTTTTGTCAGACAATTGCAATATTCTCAACAATAAGCTAATTAGCTCAATTGGAGCATTTCTAGCATGTTTGGTTGAAATTGGAAATTTACATTTTTCACTTTTGTCAGACA
The DNA here is from genome assembly GCF_963576615.1 of Watersipora subatra. Classification (NCBI taxonomy): domain Eukaryota; kingdom Metazoa; phylum Bryozoa; class Gymnolaemata; order Cheilostomatida; family Watersiporidae; genus Watersipora; species Watersipora subatra. Next base: position 53,444 of record NW_027045307.1, read on the forward strand.
ACTGCAATATTCTCACAATAAACTAATTAGCTCAATTGGAGCATTTCTAGCATGTTTGGTTGAAATTGGAAATTTACATTTTTCAGTTTTGTCAGACGTTTGTAATATTCTCACAATAAGCTAATTAGCTCAATTGGAGCATTTCTGGCATGTTTGGTTGAAATTGGAAAATTACATTTTTCAGTTTTGTCAGACGTTTGTAATATTCTCACGATAAGCTAATTAGCTCAATTGGAGCATTTCTAGCATGTTTGGTTGAAATTGGAAAATTACATTTTTCACTTTTGTCAGACAATTGCAATATTCTCACAATAAGCTAATTAGCTCAATTGGAGCATTTCTAGCATGTTTGGTTGAAATTGGAAATTTACATTTTTCACTTTTGTCACACGTTTGTAATATTCTCACAATAAGCTAATTAGCTCAATTGGAGCATTTCTAGCATGTTTGGTTGAAATTGGAAATTTAAATTTTTCACTTTTGTCAGACGTTTGTAAAATTCTTACAGTAGGCTTATTTGCGCAATTTGAGCAATTCTAGCATGTTTGGTTGAAATTGGAAATTTACATTTTTCAATTTTGTCAGACGTTTGTAATTTTCTCACAATAAGCTAATTAGCTCAATTGGAGCATTTCTAGCATGTTTGGTTGAAATTGGAATTTCACATTTTTCACTTTTGTCAGACGTTTGTAAAATTCTTACAGTAGGCTTATTTGCGCAATTTGAGCAATTCTAGCATGTTTGGTTGAAATTGGAAATTTACATTTTTCAATTTTGTCAGACGTTTGTAATATTCTGACAATAAGCTAATTAGCTCAATTGGAGCATTTCTAACATGTTTGGTTGAAATTGGAAATTTACATTTTTCAGTGTTGTCAGACGTTTGTAATATTCTCACAATAAGCTAATTAGCTCAATTGGAGCATTTCTAGCATGTTTGGTTGAAATTGGAAATTTACATTTTTCACTTTTGTCAGACGTTTGTAATATTCTCACAATAAGCTAATTAGCTCAATTGGAGCATTTCTAGCATGTTTGGTTGAAATTGGAAATTTACATTTTTCAGTTTTGTCAGACGTTTGTAATATTCTCACAATAAGCTAATTAGCTCAATTGGAGCATTTCTAGCATGTTTGGTTGAAATTGGAAATTTACATTTTTCACTTTTGTCAGACAATTGCAATATTCTCACAATAAGCTAATTAGCTCAATTGGAGCATTTCTAGCATGTTTGGTTGAAATTGGAAATTTACATTTTTCACTTTTGTCAGACAATTGCAATATTCTCACAATAAACTAATTAGCTCAATTGGAGCATTTCTAGCATGTTTGGTTGAAATTGGAAACTTACATTTTTCAGTTTTGTCAGACGTTTGTAATATTCTCACAATAAGCTAATTAGCTCAATTGGAGCATTTCTGGCATGTTTGGTTGAAATTGAAAAATTACATTTTTCAGTTTTGTCAGACGTTTGTAATATTCTCACAATAAGCTAATTAGCTCAATTGGAGCATTTCTAGCATGTTTGGTTGAAATTAGAAAATTACATTTTTCACTTTTGTCAGACAATTGCAATATTCTCACAATAAGCTAATTAGCTCAATTGGAGCATTTCTAGCATGTTTGGTTGAAATTGGAAATTTACATTTTTCAGTTTTGTCACACGTTTGTAATATTCTCACAATAAGCTAATTAGCTCAATTGGAGCATTTCTAGCATGTTTGGTTGAAATTGGAAATTTAAATTTTTCAGTGTTGTCAGACGTTTGTAATATTCTCACAATAAGCTAATTAGCTCAATTGGAGCATTTCTAGCATGTTTGGTTAAAATTGGAAATTTACATTTTTCACTTTTGTCAGACGTTTGTAATATTCTCACAATAAGCTAATTAGCTCAATTGGAGCATTTCTAGCATGTTTGGTTGAAATTGGAAATTTACATTTTTCAGTTTTGTCAGACGTTTGTAATATTCTCACAATAAGCTAATTAGCTCAATTAGAGCATTTGTAGCATGTTTGGTTGAAATTGGAAATTTATTTTTATCATGTTTGTCAGACGTTTGTAATATTCTCACAATAAGCTAATTAGCTCAATTGGAGCATTTCTAGCATGTTTGGTTGAAATTGGAAATTTACATTTTTCACTTTTGTCAGACAATTGCAATATTCTCACAATAAGCTAATTAGCTCAATTGGAGCATTTCTAGCATGTTTGGTTGAAATTGGAAATTTACATTTTTTAGTTTTGTCACACGTTTGTAATATTCTCACAATAAGCTAATTAGCTCAATTGGAGCATTTCTAGCATGTTTGGTTGAAATTGGAAATTTAAATTTTTTAGTGTTGTCAGACGTTTGTAATATTCTCACAATAAGCTAATTAGCTCAATTGGAGCATTTCTAGCATGTTTGGTTGAAATTGGAAATTTACATTTTTCACTTTTGTCAGACGTTTGTAATATTCTCCAATAAGCTAATTAGCTCAATTGGAGCATTTCTAGCATGTTTGGTTGAAATTGGAAAGTTACATTTTTCACTTTTGTCAGACGTTTGTAATATTCTCACAATAAGCTAATTAGCTCAATTGGAGCATTTCTAGCATGTTTGGTTGAAATTGGAAATTTACATTTTTCACTTTTGTCAGACAATTGCAATATTCTCACAATAAGCTAATTAGCTCAATTGGAGCATTTCTAGCATGTTTGGTTGAAATTGGAAATTTACATTTTTCACTTTTGTCAGACAATTGCAATATTCTCACAATAAACTAATTAGCTCAATTGGAGCATTTCTAGCATGTTTGGTTGAAATTGGAAATTTACATTTTTCAGTTTTGTCAGACGTTTGTAATATTCTCACAATAAGCTAATTAGCTCAATTGGAGCATTTCTAGCATGTTTGGTTGAAATTGGAAATTTACATTTTTCAGTTTTGTCAGACGTTTGTAAAATTCCTACAGTAGGCTTATTTGCGCAATTTGAGCATTTCTAGCATGTTTGGTTGAAATTGGAAATTTACATTTTTCAGTTTTGTCAGACGTTTGTAATATTCTCACAATAAGCTAATTAGCTCAATTAGAGCATTTCTAGCATGTTTGGTTGAAATTGGAAATTTATATTTATCATGTTTGTCAGACGTTTGTAATATTCTCACAATAAGCTAATTAGCTCAATTGGAGCATTTCTAGCATGTTTGGTTGAAATTGGAAATTTACATTTTTCACTTTTGTCAGACGTTTGTAGTATTCTCACAATAAGCTAATTAGCTCAATTGGAGCATTTCTAGCATGTTTGGTTGAAATTGGAAATTTACATTTTTCACTTTTGTCAGACAATTGCAATATTCTCACAATAAGCTAATTAGCTCAATTGGAGCATTTCTAGCATGTTTGGTTGAAATTGGAAATTTGAATTTTTCAGTGTTGTCAGACGTTTGTAATATTCTCACAATAAGCTAATTAGCTCAATTGGAGCATTTCTAGCATGTTTGGTTGAAATTGGAAATTTACATTTTTCAGTTTTGTCAGACGTTTGTAATATTCTCACAATAAGCTAATTAGCTCAATTAGAGCATTTCTAGCATGTTTGGTTGAAATTGGAAATTTACATTTATCATGTTTGTCAGACGTTTGTAATATTCTCACAATAAGCTAATTAGCTCAATTGGAGCATTTCTAGCATGTTTGGTTGAAATTGGAAATTTACATTTTTCAGTGTTGTCAGACGTTTGTAATATTCTCACAATAAGCTAATTAGCTCAATTGGAGCATTTCTAGCTTGTTTGGTTGAAATTGAAAATTTACATTTTTCAGTTTTGTCAGACAATTGTAATATTCTCACAATAAGCTAATTAGCTCAATTGGAGCATTTCTAGCATGTTTGGTTGAAATTGGAATTTCACTTTTTTCACTTTTGTCAGACATTTGTAAAATTCTTACAGTAGGCTTATTTGCGCAATTTGAGCATTTCTAGCATGTTTGGTTGAAATTGGAAATTTACATTTTTCAGTTTTGTCAGACGTTTGTAAAATTCTTACAGTAGGCTTATTTGCGCAATTTGAGCATTTCTAGCATGTTTGGTTGAAATTGGAAATTTACATTTTTCAGTTTTGTCACACGTTTGTAATATTCTCACAATAAGCTAATTAGCTCAATTGGAGCATTTCTAGCATGTTTGGTTGAAATTGGAAATTTAAATTTTTCAGTGTTGTTAGACGTTTGTAATATTCTCACAATAAGCTAATTAGCTCAATTGGAGCATTTCTAGCATGTTTGGTTAAAATTGGAAATTTACATTTTTCACTTTTGTCAGACGTTTGTAATATTCTCCAATAAGCTACTTAGCTCAATTGGAGCATTTCTAGCATGTTTGGTTGAAATTGGAAATTTACATTTTTCACTTTTGTCAGACGTTTGTAATATTCTCACAATAAGCTAATTAGCTCAATTGGAGCATTTCTAGCATGTTTGGTTGAAATTGGAAATTTACCTTTTTCAGTTTTGTCAGACGTTTGTAATATTCTCACAATAAGCTAATTAGCTCAATTAGAGCATTTCTAGCATGTTTGGTTGAAATTGGAAATTTATTTTTATCATGTTTGTCAGACGTTTGTAATATTCTCACAATAAGCTAATTAGCTCAATTGGAGCATTTCTGGCATGTTTGGTTGAAATTGGAAAATTACATTTTTCAGTTTTGTCAGACGTTTGTAATATTATCAAATTAAGCTAATTAGCTCAATTGGAGCATTTCTAGCATGTTTGGTTGAAATTGGAAATTTACATTTTTCACTTTTGTCAGACAATTGCAATATTCTCGCAATAAGCTAATTAGCTCAATTGGAGCATTTCTAGCATGTTTGGTTGAAATTGGAAATTTATATTTTTCAGTTTTGTCAGACGTTTGTAATATTCTCACAATAAGCTAATTAGCTCAATTGGAGCATTTCTAGCATGTTTGGTTGAAATTGGAAATTTACATTTTTCAGTTTTGTCAGACGTTTGTAAAATTCCTACAGTAGGCTTATTTGCGCAATTTGAGCATTTCTAGCATGTTTGGTTGAAATTGGAAATTTGAATTTTTCAGTGTTGTCAGACGTTTGTAATATTCTCACAATAAGCTAATTAGCTCAAGTGGAGCATTTCTAGCATGTTTGATTGAAATTGGAAATTTACATTTTTCACTTTTGTCAGACGTTTGTAATATTTTCACAATAAGCTAATTAGCTCAATTGGAGCATTTCTAGCATGTTTGGTTGAAATTGGAAATTTACATTTTTCAGTGTTGTCAGACGTTTGTAATATTCTCACAATAAGCTAATTAGCTCAATTGGAGCATTTCTAGCTTGTTTGGTTGAAATTGAAAATTTACATTTTTCAGTTTTGTCAGACAATTGTAATATTCTCACAATAAGCTAATTAGCTCAATTGGAGCATTTCTAGCATGTTTGGTTGAAATTGGAATTTCACTTTTTTCACTTTTGTCAGACGTTTGTAAAATTCTTACAGTAGGCTTATTTGCGCAATTTGAGCATTTCTAGCATGTTTGGTTGAAATTGGAAATTTACATTTTTCAGTTTTGTCAGACGTTTGTAAAATTCTTACAGTAGGCTTATTTGCGCAATTTGAGCATTTCTAGCATGTTTGGTTGAAATTGGAAATTTACATTTTTCAGTTTTGTCACACGTTTGTAATATTCTCACAATAAGCTAATTAGCTCAATTGGAGCATTTCTAGCATGTTTGGTTGAAATTGGAAATTTTAATTTTTCAGTGTTGTCAGACGTTTGTAATATTCTCACAATAAGCTAATTAGCTCAATTGGAGCATTTCTAGCATGTTTGGTTAAAATTGGAAATTTACATTTTTCACTTTTGTCAGACGTTTGTAATATTCCCCAATAAGCTACTTAGCTCAATTGGAGCATTTCTAGCATGTTTGGTTCAAATTGGAAATTTACATTTTTCACTTTTGTCAGACGTTTGTAATATTCTCACAATAAGCTAATTAGCTCAATTGGAGCATTTCTAGCATGTTTGGTTGAAATTGGAAATTTACCTTTTTCAGTTTTGTCAGACGTTTGTAATATTCTCACAATAAGCTAATTAGCTCAATTAGAGCATTTCTAGCATGTTTGGTTGAAATTGGAAATTTATTTTTATCATGTTTGTCAGACGTTTGTAATATTCTCAAATTAAGCTAATTAGCTCAATTGGAGCATTTCTAGCATGTTTGGTTGAAATTGGAAATTTACATTTTTCACTTTTGTCAGACAATTGCAATATTCTCGCAATAAGCTAATTAGCTCAATTGGAGCATTTCTAGCATGTTTGGTTGAAATTGGAAATTTATATTTTTCAGTTTTGTCAGACGTTTGTAATATTCTCACAATAAGCTAATTACCTCAATTGGAGCATTTCTAGCATGTTTGGTTGAAATTGGAAATTTACATTTTTCAGTTTTGTCAGACGTTTGTAAAATTCCTACAGTAGGCTTATTTGCGCAATTTGAGCATTTCTAGCATGTTTGGTTGAAATTGGAAATTTACATTTTTCAGTTTTGTCAGACGTTTGGAATATTCTCACAATAAGCTAATTAGCTCAATTGGAGCATTTCTAGCATGTTTGGTTGAAATTGGAAATTTGAATTTTTCAGTGTTGTCAGACGTTTGTAATATTCTCACAATAAGCTAATTAGCTCAATTGGAGCATTTCTAGCATGTTTGATTGAAATTGGAAATTTACATTTTTCACTTTTGTCTGACAATTGCAATATTCTCACAATAAGCTAATTAGCTCAATTGGAGCATTTTTAGCATGTTTGGTTGAAATTGGAAATTTGAATTTTTCAGTGTTGTCAGACGTTTGTAATATTCTCACAATAAGCTAATTAGCTCAATTGGAGCATTTCTAGCATGTTTGGTTGAAATTGGAAATTTACATTTTTCAGTTTTGTCAGACGTTTGTAATATTCTCACAATAAGCTAATTAGCTCAATTAGAGCATTTCTAGCATGTTTGGTTGAAATTGGAAATTTACATTTATCATGAATATTAAAAACGTCTGACAAAACTGAAAAATGTAATTTTCCAATTTCAACCAAACATGCTAGAAATGCTCCAATTGAGCTAATTAGCTTTTTGTGAGAATATTACAAACGTTGACAACACTGAAAAATGTAAATTTCCAATTTCAACCAAACATGCTAGAAATGCTCCAATTGAGCTAATTAGCTTATTGTGAGAATATTACAAACGTCTGACAACACTGAAAAATTCAAATTTCCAATTTCAACCAAACATGCTAGAAATGCTCCAATTGAGCTAATTAGCTTATTGTGAGAATATTGCAATTGTCTGACAAAAGTGAAAAATGTAAATTTCCAATTTCAACCAAACATGCTAGAAATGCTCCAATTGAGCTAATTAGCTTATTGTGAGAATATTACAAACGTCTGACAAAAGTGAAAAATGTAAATTTCCAATTTCAACCAAACATGCTAGAAATGCTCCAATTGAGCTAATTAGCTTATTGTGAGAATATTACAAACGTCTGACAAACATGATAAATATAAATTTCCAATTTCAAACAAACATGCTAGAAATGCTCTAATTGAGCTAATTAGCTTATTTCGAGAATATTACAAACGTCTGACAAAACTGAAAAATGTAAATTTCCAATTTCAACCAAACATGCTAGAAATGCTAAAATTGCGCAGATAAGCCTACAGTAGGAATTTTACTAACGTCTGACAAAAGTGAAAAATGTAAATTTCCAATTTCAACCAAACATGCTAGAAATGCTCCAATTGAGCTAATTAGCTTATTGTGAGAATATTACAAACGTCTGACAAAAGTGAAAAATGTAAATTTCCAATTTCAACCAAACATGCTAGAAATGCTCAAAATGAGCTAATTAGCTTATTGTGAGAATATTGCAATTGTCTGACAAAAGTGAAAAATGTAAATTTCCAATTTCAACCAAACATGCTAGAAATGCTCCAATTGAGCTAATTAGCTTATTGTGAGAATATAACAAACGTCACACTAAAGTGAAAAATGTAAATTTCCAATTTCAACCAAACATGCTAGAAATGCTCCAATTGAGCTAATTAGCTTATTGTGAGAATATTACAAACGTCTGACAAACATGATAAATATGAATTTCCAATTTCAACCAAACATGCTAGAAATGCTCTAAGTGAGCTAATTAGCTTATTGTGAGAATATTACAAACGTCTGACAAAACTGAAAAATGTAAATTTCCAATTTCAACCAAACATGCTAGAAATGCTCAAATTGCGCAAATAAGCCTACTGTAGGAATTTTACAAACGTCTGACAAAACTGAAAAATGTAAATTTCCAATTTCAACCAAACATGCTAGAAATGCTCCAATTGAGCTAATTAGCTTATTGTGAGAATATTACAAACGTCTGACAAAACTGAAAAATGTAAATTTCCAATTTCAACCAAACATGCTAGAAATGCTCCAATTGAGCTAATTAGCTTATTGTGAAAATATTACAAACGTATGACAAAACTGAAAAATGTAAATTTCCAATTTCAACCAAACATGCTAGAAATGCTCCAATTGAGCTAATTAGCTTATTGTGAGAATATTACAAACGTCTGACAAACATGATAAATATAAATTTCCAAATTCAACCAAACATGCTAGAAATGCTCCAATTGAGCTAATTAGCTTATTGTGAGAATA